>NC_091286.1:63622581-63782581 GCF_032444005.1 Ranitomeya imitator
GGTTCACGGTTTGTTGAAACAGAATATCGGGACTCTGCAGAATCTGTTGTTGGTGTCATCTCTCGATGTGAGGTCCCAATCTGAAGCTGTCTGGGTGCTGTCTGGGTGGTCACTGAGCAAATAGAGCACCGGATAGAATGCTGCACACTGAGAAGATCATCTACTACGTGCATTCTAGTCTGTGTTATTAATTTCTTCTCGATCTCCCCGTAGGTCTGCACACATGATCCTGTGCTTGACTGGAGATTCAGAGAGGTGCTAGGTACAGTCATGAGAAGTGTCTTGTACCTGTTTGGCAGCCTGTGGCAGCATCTGCTCTGTCAGGATTACCATCTGCCTACTGGTCATATGCTGACGTCTTTGACAAATAGGAGGTAGTGACACTACCGCCAAAAATAAGCCATATGACTGCCCTATAGACCTGCTTCCAAGATCCTCACCTCCACGAGACCATATCTATCCTCTGTCGCAGGCCGAGACCCTAACCTTGTCCAAGTATGTTAAGGAAAATCTGGCAATGGGATTAATTCAGAAGTCCTCTTCATCAGCAGGAACTGGCTTCTTCTTTGCCAAGAGAAGGGATGGGATTCTCTGGCCTTGCATTTATTATACGGGTCTCAATCAGATCTTAGTTAAGAACAAGTATCCATTGCCTTTGATACCAGAGTTATTTGACTGTCACAGAGGTGCCAGGATTTTTACCAGCTTGATCTGCGAGAGGTGTACAACCTAATTCGCAGACATTGAGGAGATGAAGGAAGACGGCTTTCAACACCTAGGATGGTCATTATGAGTACCAAGTTATGCCGTTTGGGCTCAGTAATACTGAAGATCAGCTATAGTATATTACATAGGAATTCAAAATTAACCCCTTCCCGACCTTTGACGCATACGCTGCGTCATGAAAGTCGGTGCCATTCCGACCCATGACGCAGCATATGCGTCATGGAAAGATCGCGTCCCTGCAGGCCGGGTGAAAGGGTTAACTCCCATTTCACCCGATCTGCAGGGACAGGGGGAGTGGTAGTTTAGCCCAGGGGGGGTGGCTTCACCCCCTCGTGGCTACGATCGCTCTGATTGGCTGTTGAAAGTGAAACTGCCAATCAGAGCGATTTGTAATATTTCACCTAAAAAACTGGTGAAATATTACAATCCAGCCATGGCCGATGCTGCAATATCATCGGCCATGGCTGGAAATACTAATGTGCCCCCACCCCACTCCTCCGATCGCCCCCCCAGCCCCCCGATCTGTGGTCCGCTCCCCTCCGTCCTGTGCTCCGCTCCCCCGTCCTCCTGTCCGCTTCCCCGTGCACCAATCACACCCCCCGCGCTCCAATCAAACCCCCCCGCACTCCGATCCCCCCCCGCACAGCGATCCCTCACCCCGTGCTCCAATCCTTCCCCGTGCTCCAATCCTCCCTCCCGTGTTCCGATCCACCCCCCCCATGATCCGATCCACCCCCCCGTGCTCCGACGCCCCCCCCGTGCCCTGATCTCCCCCCCCTTATACTTACCTGGCCGCCCGAGGTCCGTCCGTCTTCTTTCCTGGGCGCCGCCATCTTCCAAAATGGCGGGCGCATGTGCAGTGCGCCCGCCGAATCTGCCGGCCGGCAGATTCGTTCCAGAGTGAATTTTGATCACTGAGATATAACCTATCTCAGTGATCAAAATAAAAAAATAGTAAATGACCCCCCCCCCTTTGTCACCCCCATAGATAGGGACAATAAAAAAAATAAAGAATTTTTTTTTTTTCACTAAGGTTGGGGTAAGAACTAGGGTTAGGGTTAGGGGTAGGGTTAGGGGTAGGGTTAGGGTTAGGGGTAGGGTTAGGGGTAGGGTTAGGGCTAGGGGTAGGGGTAGGGGTAGGGTTAGGGGTAGGGTTAGGGGTAGGGTTAGGGCTAGGGTTAGGGTTAGGGGTAGGGTTAGGGGTAGGGTTAGGGCTAGGGTTAGGGTTTCGGTATGTGCACACGTATTCTGGTCCTATGCGGATTTTTCCGCAGCGGATTTGAAAAATCCACAGTGCTAAACCGCTGCCGATTTATCGTGGATTTACCGCGGTTTTTCTGCGCATTTCACTGCGGTTTTACAACTGCGATTTTCTATTGGAGCAGTTGTAAAACCGCTGCGGAATCCGCAGAAAGAAGTGACATGCTGCGGAATGTAAACCGCTGCGTTTCCGTGCAGTTTTTCCGCAGCATGTGTACAGCGATTTTTGGTTCCCATAGGTTCACATTGAACTGTAAACTCATGGGAAACTGCTGCGGATCCGCAGCGTTTTCCGCAGCGTGTGCACATACCTTTAGAATTAGGCTATGTGCACACGGTGCGGATTGGCCGCTGCGGATCCGCAGCAGTGTTCCATCAGGTTTACAGTACCATGTAAACATATGGAAAACCAAATCCGCTGTGCCCATGGTGCAGAAAATACCGCGCGGGAACGCTGCGTTGTATTTTCCGCAGCATGCCAATTCTTTGTGCGGATTCCGCAGCGTTTTACACCTGTTCCTCAATAGGAATCCACAGGTGAAATCCGCACAAAAAACACTGGAAATCCACGGTAAATCCACAGGTAAAACGCAGTGCCTTTTACCCGCGGATTTTTCAAAAATGATGCTGAAAAATCTCATACGAATCCGCAACGTTGGCACATAGCCTTAGAGTTGGGTTGCAATTAGGGTTGTGGTTAGGGTTAGGGGTGTGTTGGGGTTAGGGTTGTGGTTAGGGGTGTGTTGGGGTTAGGGTTGTGATTAGGGTTACGGCTACAGTTGGGATAAGGGTTAGGGGTGTGTTGGAGGTAGAATTGTGGGGTTTCCACTGTTTAGGCACTTCAGGGGGTCTCCAAACGCAACATGGCGCCACCATTGATTCCAGCCAATCTTGTATTCAAAAATTCAAATGGTGCTCCCTCACTTCCGAACCCCGACGTGTGCCCAAACAGTGGTTTACCCCCACATATGGGGTACCAGCATACTCAGGACAAACTGCACAACAATTACTGGGGTCCAATTTCTCCTGTTACCCTTGAGAAAATAAAAAATTGCTTGCTAAAACATCATTTTTGAGGAAAGAAAAATGATTTTTTATTTTCACGGCTCTGCGTTGTAAACGTCTGTGAAGCACTTGGGGGTTCAAAGTGCTCACCACATATCTAGATAAGTTCCTTGGGGGGTCTAGTTTCCAAAATGGGGTCACTTGTGGGGGGTTTCTACTGTTTAGGCACACCAGGGGCTCTGCAAACGCAACGTGACGCCCGCAGACCATTCCATCAAAGTCTGCATTTCAAAAAGTCACTACTTCCCTTCTGAGCCCCCACGTGTGCCCAAACAGTGGGTTACCTCCACACATGGGGTATCAGCGTACTCAGGAGAAACTGGACAACAACTTTTGTGGTCCAATTTCTCCTGTAACCCTTGGGAAAATAAAAAATTCTGGGCTAAAAAATTATTTTTGAGGAAAGAAAACGTATTTATTATTTTCACGGCTCTGCGTTATAAACTTCTGTAAAGCACTTGGGGGTTGAAAGTGCTCACCACACATCTAGATAAGTTCCTTTGGGGGTCTAGTTTCCAAAATGGGGTCACTTGTGGGGGGTTTCTACTGTTTAGGCACACCAGGGGCTCTGCAAACGCAATGTGACGCCCGCAGACCATTCCATCAAAGTCTGCATTTCAAAAGTCACTACTTCCCTTCTGAGCCCCCACGTGTGCCCAAACAGTGGTTTACCCGCACACATGGGGTATCAGCGTACTCAGGAGAAACTGGACAACAACTTTTGTGGTCCAATTTCTCCTGTAACCCTTGGGAAAATAAAAAATTCTGGGCTAAAAAATTATTTTTGAGGAAAGAAAACGTATTTATTATTTTCACTGCTCTGTGTTATGAACTTCTGTGAAGCACTTGGGGGTTCAAAGTGCTCACCTCACATCTAGATAAGTTCCTTTCGGGGTCTAGTTTCCAAAATGGGGTCACTTGTGTGGGGTTTCCACTGTTTAGCCACATCAGGGGCTCTGCAAACGCAACGTGACGCCCACAGAGCATTCCATCAAAGTCTGCATTTCAAAACGTCACTACTTCACTTCCGAGCCCCAGCATGTGCCTAAACAGTGGTTTACCCCCACATATGGGGTATCAGCGTACTCAGGAGAAACTGGACAACAACTTTTGGGGTCAAATTTCTCCTGTTACCCTTGGGAAAATAAAAAATTGCGGGCTAAAATTCATTTTTGAGAAAATAATTTTTTTTTTTATTTTCATGGCTCTGCGTTATAAACTTCTGTGAAGCACTTGAGGGTTCAAAGTGCTCACTACACATCTAGATTAGTTCCTTTGGGGGTCTAGTTTCCAAAATGGGGTAATTTGTGGGGGATCTCCAATGTTTAGGCACACAGGGGCTCTCCAAACGCGACATGGTGTCCGCTAATGATTGGAGATAATTTTCCATTTAAAAAGCCAAATGGCGTGCCTTCCCTTCTGAGCCCTGCCATGCGCCCAAACAGTGGTTTACCCCCACATATGGGGTATCTGCATACTCAGGACAAACTGGACAACAACATTTGTGGTCCAATTTCTCCTATTACCATTGGCAAAATAGGAAATTCCAGGCTAAAAAATCATTTTTGAGAAAAGAAAAAATATTTTTTATTTTCATGGCTCTGCATTATAAACTTCTGTGAAGCACCTGGGGGTTTAAAGTGCTCAGTATGCATCTAGATAAGTTCCTTGGGGGGTCTAGTTTCCAAAATGGGGTCACTTGTGGGGGAGCTCCATTGCATAGGCACACAGGGGCTCTCCAAATGCGACATGGTGTCCGCTAACAATTGGAGCTAATTTTCCATTCAAAAAGTTAAAAGGCGCGCCTTCCCTTCCGAGCCCTGCCGTGTGCCCAAACAGTGGTTTACCCCCACATATGAGGTATCGGCGTACTCGGGAGAAATTGCTCAACAAATTTTAGGATCCATTTTATCCTATTGCCCATGTGAAAATGAAAAAATTGAGGCGAAAATAAATTTTTTGTGAAAAAAAAGTACTTTTTCATTTTTACGGATCAATTTGTGAAGCACCTGAGGGTTTAAAGTGCTCACTAGGCATCTAGATAAGTTCCTTGGGGGGTCCAGTTTCCAAAATGGGGTCACTTGTGGGGGAGCTCCAATGTTTAAGCACACAGGGTCTCTCCAAACGCGACATGGTGTCCGCTAACGATGGAGATAATTTTTCATTCAAAAAGTCAAATGGCGCTCCTTCCCTTCCGAGCCTTACCATGTGCCCAAACAGTGGTTTACCCCCACATGTGAAGTATCGGTGTACTCAGGAGAAATTGCCAAACAAATTTTAGGATCCATTTTATCCTGTTGTCCATGTGAAAATGAAAAAATTGAGGCTAAAAGAATTTTTTTGTGAAAAAAAAGTACTTTTTCATTTTTACGGATCAATTTGTGAAGCACCTGGGGGTTTAAAGGGCTCACTATGCATCTAGATAAGTTCCTTGGGGCGTCTAGTTTCCAAAATGGGGTCACTTGTGGGGGAGCTCCAATTTTTAGGCACACGGGGGCTCTCCAAATGTGACATGGTGTCCGCTAAAGAGTGCAGCCAATTTTTCATTCAAAAAGTCAAATGGCGCTCCTTCCCTTCCAAGCCCTGCCGTGCGCCCAAACAGTGGTTTACCCCCACATATGAGGTATCAGCGTACTCAGGACAAATTGGACAATAACGTACGTGGTTCAGTTTCTCCTTTTACCATTGGGAAAATAAAAAAATTGTTGCTGAAAAATCATTTTTGTGACTAAAAAGTTAAATGTTCATTTTTTCCTTCCATGTTGCTTCTGCTGCTGTGAAGCACCTGAAGGGTTAATAAACTTCTTGAATGTGGTTTTGTGCACCTTGAGGGGTGCAGTTTTTAGAATGGTGTCACTTTTGGGTATTTTCAGCCATATAGACCCCTCAAACTGACTTCAAATGTGAGGTGGTCCCTAAAAAAAATGGTTTTGTAAATTTCGTTGTAAAAATGAGAAATCGCTGGTCAAATTTTAACCCTTATAACTTCCTAGCAAAAAAAAATTTTGTTTCCAAAATTGTGCTGATGTAAAGTAGACGTGTGGGAAATGTTATTTATTAACTATTTTGTGTCACATAACTCTCTGGTTTAACAGAATAAAAATTCAAAATGTGAAAATTGCGAAATTTTCTAAATTTTCGCCAAATTTCCGTTTTTATCACAAATAAACACAGAATTTATTGACCTAAATTTACCACTAACATGAAGCCCAATATGTCACGAAAAAACAATCTCAGAACCGCTAGGATCCATTGAAGCGTTCCTGAGTTATTACCTCATGAAGGGACACTGGTCAGAATTGCAAAAAACGGCAAGGTCTTTAAGGTCAAAATAGGCTGGGTCATGAAGGGGTTAATGTACTCTCAGGAATGATAGGAATATAGCTTGGAGAGTTTCCCATAAATAAAAGATAACCGTTAATGGATAGTATTAAAATAAACTATCTGGACAGAAAAGTGACACAAAATTAAATAAACCACATACATACTGTACATTACTATACAGGAAAGAATGATTCCTAACATTTTTTTATTGTAAAATCTATTTTATCTTCAGTTGTGTATGTTTTATTATCAGTTCATAAAAGTGAAGTAATATTCTGACAACATTATTCCCAGCAGCGACCTAGTAGTACCCAGTTGTCTTCCCCATGCTGTTCTCATTTCATTTGAGCTGTTTCCATCCTTTTTGACGATTTTCCTGCCTCCATTGCCCTCCTGTTAGAGTCATTCTGAAAAATTTCCAATTAACTTCTAATATACTCAGTACTTGAGGTGAGCCTGTCTGAGCGTCCAACCTGCTCAATTCAAGTACCCAGCACTTGAGCATTTTTGTGCTCAATCAACACTAAATAGGAACAATCAGCATTTGGATAGGGAAAGAAAACAGCTAATAGCTCAACAGACAGAAGAACTGATTACAAACCAACAGGATACTGGATCAAAACATGTCATGACAGTTGTTTTAGTCTATTTTTTTTTCACTGTATGAACTTTTACATGAAAACAGAAATTTTACTGTCAAAATATTTTTCTGTTTTTTTGTACTTTATTTTGTAGTTTTACTTATATTTTTACAAATTTTATTGGACTAATTCTTACTTAGCCCCAGTGGGGGAATCCAACTTTCACTGGTCTGATCACGTTATGTATGTATTAAAGGATATTAGGCCAGATTTTACACGAGAGTCTTGTTAGACACTGCTTATAGCAGGTTCAAACAGGCTACCATACTTGGCTGACCATCAGTCAGCCAATGCTGACCATCATTCAGCCATCGTTGACCATCAGTAAGCCATCGTTGACGATCAGTCAGCCATCGCTGACCTGGGGTTTTATTTTTTTTTTCTGGGCAGCTTATCAAAAAATCACAGAGAGACAATTTTGTCTGTCTGTGATTTTTTGATAAGCCGTCCAGAAAAAATAAAAAGTCAAGTTGGCAACCTTGGTAAAGGAATTATAAGGTCTTAAAAAAATTAATAAGTGTATTCACATTAATTTTCTACTTACCAGATACCACTGTTTTGTAAATAAAGGGTCGTTCATGTTAATATCGATGTCATTTATATCTCTATATCCTCTTTTCTTTCTGTCGAAACCTTCCTGTTGCAGAACTTTTCTTACCTAAAATGTATAAAATGTCATTAATGTATCAAATATTAAACATTTTTCCTCATTGCTAAAATATTTACTGTCATAATATCAAGTCAGAATATGTTGTCCCTATAGAAATAATAACTATTAATATTATAACTTTGAGGCTATGTCTAGAGATGAGCGAACCCAAAGTTAAAAGTTCAGCATTCATACCGGACAGATAGTGAGTGTTTGGTGCCAAACGCCAAACATGGACCTTCCGCGGAAGTCCTTTGCAATGTTTGGAGTTTCCGGGGAAGTCCGTTTGTCTTACTCAGACCCAAATTTTGTGTCTCCATTGTTTTCAATTAAGTCCAGCTTTTGGTTCACGTTCGGGTACAGTTGTGGTACATGAACTGAACTTTGAAATAAAGTTCGGGTTGGGTACCAGAACCCGAACTTCCAAATGTCTGCTCATCCCCAGATATTCCCACTGCACCCCCACTATGAATGAGAAGGTTGTAGATTTGTTTATAATGGGAGGGCAGAAGGTGTATTTTCCCAATGAAATAAATCAGTTCAAGGTGTCTCAAAAACAACTTTTTGCACCTATCAACAGGGTGGGTTATAAAAGTATAATTGCTGATGGCCCACCTCCAGGTCCTAGACCAGGTCCCCCTCCTCAGTGGGCCCCAAAGGCCATTAATGACAGTAATGTCCTGATGGTAGCCCTGCCTGTGGAAATACAATCCCTTCAAAGGGGTTTTCCTATAATTGCAAGTTATCCCCAATCCATAGGATAGGGGTTAACTTGCTGATTATGAGGTGTCTGACTGCTGAGATCTCCAGCGATGTCTAGTATGAGGATCCAGATTCCTGAGAAGGGCCATTACTTAATGGAGTTGGGATGCACATGAACGGCCTCTGCTAAATTCATTTTCAATGCTTTCCATAGCGCTCTCATAGACAATGAATAGAGCAAAATCGGAGTATGCCCCCCACTACTTTATATATGACAGGACTGGAAAGTTCTGTTTTCAGGGTTCCAAAACCCTGTGCTTGGAATCACTAGGAGTCCCCGTGATTGGGCTTATTCCCTATGAATAAGGGATAGGTTACAATTTTCAGAAACCCCCTTTACAAGGAACTTGTCAGTTTGTAAATGGCATACAATCTATGGGCAGCATTATACAGAGAGGGGAAACTGAAGAGATTTATATATACAATTGTAGGAAAGGAGTATAACTTGGACTTTACTTATGGAGACCCCGGCAATCAGTGTCAGGTACTGACAACCCTCCCAGTATAAGTGTGCATAAGAAGATACCTGTCAACCACTGATTTGGACCACTCTCTTGACTCATAAACCCAGAATAAGCAGAATTCTCAGTAAGTTGTGCTGAATCTTTTCCCATAAATTTACATATCAACTTCTATATAAAATCTTGCTAATAATTAAACTACAAACTGAGAGGTTCCCTTATAAAGCAGCACTCCCCTTACATTTTTTATCCTCTTAATATATTGTAATCATCTTTTTATATGGCATCGTGGACTTACAATTTCTAATTTTGCCTTTCTGCCGAGTTAATGTTCTTCCAAAATCTTCTACTCAGTTCTGTTTACCATTAGGTCTATGACAAGATGTTATGAACAACAGACTAGCTGAATCCTTCCAAGCTTGATGTAGAAACAGGAAGTCTCTTTTTCCTGCATGAGTCAGCATTAGAACTACAATCATACACCACTGGCAAAAGAATATAAGGAAGAGAAATAAAAACAAGGTGTGTGGGAACAGCTGTGTCAGAGGTTGCAGAGGACAAGGAGCTGAGCTGGCCAGGGACTTTTCAGTGTTGTAAATCTTTCTACATGGAGCTTAGAATGATTCAGCTAGTGTGTTTTTAATTACGTGATGTCATGGACATAATGAAAAAAGAGAAGATTCAAGTGGGTAGAAAGTCAAAATGAGCAATTGTAAGTACACAGTGCTATATAATATGATGACTGCAATATATTACGAGGATAAAACTTTTGATGGGAAGAGTTTAAGGAATTTATTTAGTAACACTTTTTAAACTGTAAAGATATTTTAACATAGATTAAAGCATTAGTTCTTCAGATAAGCTCCAGGCTGAGTTGATAAACTAGAGTCCATCTGTAACTAGCCCTCCTCTTGTTTTCCTGTTTATATAGAATTGTGTCTTTGATGTAGAAGACTTTTGCAGAAGCAGATATTTATTGCGAAGCTATTATTAGGCTGTGTTACTAGGTTGTCATTTGATGATGGACATGTATTCTCCGCGCAGAAAACAAAACATGAAGTATTATGAACAAATCACTGCTCCGTGTGTGACATCACCTCCTGCTATCACAGTGACTGTGTGACAGGCAATCACTAAAGATACCAATAAAAAGCAATGACATTTCAGCCCCGGCACAGACTCTATTTAGCCTCCCGCTTATTTTCTGTTACCGTAAGAACATGGTTATTTATATGTTATATATGACAATGTTTCACTGATTTCTGCCGTGTTTGCGTTTGAGAACTATATATTTCAAATATAGAAATGTAAATTTGGAAATCTAGTTGGAGCGCTCTTATATTCCGGCATTCACAATGGCAAGTCAAGACAACTTACACAAGGCTTTACAATTTGAGATCATTGTCAGCTTAAACAGGTTGTCTCATTTTGTTAAAAGGGTAAAATAATAAAGTATTATTATTATTATTTATTATTATAGGGCCATTTATTCCATGGCGCTTTACATGTGAGGAGGGGTATACATAATAAAAACAAGTACAATAATCTTAAACAATACAAGTCACAACTGGTACAGGAGGAGAGAGGACCCTGTGTGCAAGTCTGCAATTTACGGCTCATTAAAAATTCTCTCTGTTCTAAAATAAAAAAACCCATTGATTTTTAATTCTTTAGTTTACTGGTTGCTGCCTAGGTTACTGGCCACATTTGCAGTGTATCAGAGGATGCCAGTTTGTTAGGCAAGGAGGAGGCGCTTGCAAGCTCTTTGCTTTAAAGCTTGAAAGCACTGCTCTGAAGTGACACTTCTCTCCTCCGATGGTTCAGAGGCCAAGCTACTTGCCGCATGAGAGCGCACACAGTTCAGACCAATGGCGCAGGCATGCCACTGGTCCAAACTGGCAATCTCCAAGACAGAAGATAAGCACATCCTTTTAAAGGAGCTGTCTCATAAACAACATAACCAAAAGAAAGGAACTGGAATATAGCTTGATGTGCATGCAACGTGTAGGCGCATGTTCACACTGACCACTAAACCGACAAACCCAAGACAGAAACTAATTGAGCAAATACCAGACAGTAGATAAATACATAGTAATAGTGCATGAAAATAACATACAGTACTTAGTTAATATTGTCTTGATTAAAAAAAGGCATCCCACCATGCCAAGGTGACCCTTCTCGGGACATATGTAACCTCTAGTATTAAAACCTTACCATAGGGGTCCAAAATTCCTCTGAATGTAACATGAGTGATCATTGCTTCATTAACTGTTCATATAAGTGGTGATTGCACATGCTCACCAACCCCTTTACGACCTTGGACTTGTCTCATTTAAGCTTAGACAGTTAATCTCATTGTGGCACATTAGTTTGGTGCATGTTTTTAATTGGTTTTACTTTGTCTGTATCTGGTGTTTTTTTGCATTACGGAATACAAATATTGAATTTTGGGATGTGCCTGTTCAAGCACAGTTTCTTTTTCTCCTTCGTATTGCTATGATTTTTTCCTAATGAGCGCTCTTTATTATTTTGGTGGTGCCCACTTCCTCCAAATTTATTGCTATAATTTTTTAACTGATTCATTTTTCAAGTCACAATACACTACTGTTTAGGAGGATGCACTGGGTGAGCAGCTTTTGCCAGGTTTAGAATTCTCATAGGTTTCTTTAGGCTGGAAGATAAGCAAATTGGTGGATATGATGAATGAGGACTAGTAATTCAGTTATTGGTAAAAAGAAGTATGTAATCAAATTCTCCTCATCTCAGGATGTTTGACATGTCACTTGCCGGTCAGACGCCTCTCACTCAGCCAATCCAGATCTCACACTTTGCACTGACGAGGGGCAGTACCCCAAAACACAGTGCCTGCAAATTGAGAATCTGTTTTGGCTTTTATCCTAAGTCATGTGACAAGGCTCGTTAAAGGGTCGACATTGACTTCTAAGATTGCTACTTCCTATAGGTGGCACTAGCGCTCTAGTCATCTTCCTATTTGAAGAGACAATTTGCAGTAATGGAAGTAAGAAAGCTATACACTAAAAGGAGGATGCTTGAAAGGTAGTGATGACTTTGAACTATGTAGCTAAAGGGCATCTTCTAAAGACTTCTGGAAAGCAAGAAAAGACAATAAATGGATCCTTGTGCAATATTATTCACTTCATCCCATTATAGGAAGCATAATTCAAATAACGGTAGGTCATCCTAATGCTTCAAAGTCATTACTCCATTCTCTAAATCTTTCATCTGGAGGTGCCTGGAACAATAAGATCCTTGTAGTTTACCTGCACTTTCACACAAAGTCTGTAGAAAAGCATGGCATTGTTGCCCTGATTCCTTGCAACAAGTTAAAACTGATTTTGCTGAACATTCTGGTCTAATATGTCCAAGAACTGTCCCAATTCTCATGAATTGTAACTTGTCATTCACTATTATTCAGTGGTCATTCTCTTTTTATGAGTATTGCGCTAGCACTGGATATGCTGGAACTTATTTTCCTTACTTATCGGAATATATTGCTCCTACCATTTGCCTCACACTGAATGCCTGCCACTTTATGCCTGTATGTATGACAGACAGGAAAGCAGAAGCAGAAAGATAAAATCCCACCCCCACTTTCTATTTTCTGTCTTATCTCAGCTTAGATAGATATATTATCCTTTGTACAGCTGGTGGGTGTGGACCCACTATGCCAAGGGCCACTCTTACCTTGAAGGGGTGTAAATATATGACTACCGAGTATTCGCTAGAGCCCTTGATGGTGAGGATAGGCTTTTCTGCCAGTAGTCACCAGGTACCCCTCCAAGTCAGTCCCTGGGTCTGCAACAGCTGACCGGAGGGTCAGAGGAGTGGATACGAGGTAAAGAAGGGCAATACATATGTGTAGTCAAACAGTCCGAGGTCAGGGCAAGCAGCCAAGGTTCAATACACTTGGCTGAGGTCAGGAGCAGAGAGGTCAAACAGTACGGGTAAAAGGCCAGGTTGTTAATGTGATATACTGTAGGTTAAAGAGGAACACATTAGTTGGTGCTATTGGAATAAGAACCAACATTCTGGTGAGGAATGGTATGTAGCACTGTCAATTGTAGGCTCTGCTGGACTGGATAGGCTTGGGAAACTTAATTTCTGCACAACGCAGCAAAGCTAAATTCCGGCAGAGACTGACCACTTCCTCTAAGGCTAGATGGAAGCCACATGCAGGTGCAGCAGTGCTGCATGAAGCAGACTCAGCAGGATGGCCAGACATGAGGAGAACCCACATGGTGAGCAGAGCAGAGCTGGGGAAGTCCGTGACATCCTTGATAACAGCCAGTGGACAGCAATTTTATCAGAAATAAGGCATCTTGTGGTCATTCCCTTTATCTCAGCATTCTACTAGCTCTATAGATGAACTTCCTGCGATTGCTCCTCAACATACCTTGTTCCTGGAATTGTCCAACAGCATGCCTGCCTCAAACATCTTTATTATGCCTGTATGTAGCTTGCAAGAAAGTAAAAATTAGGAAAAAATGATAATGAGCCCAGAACAATGCTTAATGTAAGAAAAGAATGTTAATAAAAAATGTCTAGGTCAAAGCACGAATACAGCAATAAAAAGGGGCATCATACACAATATGAGAGGACACATAATGAGACATACACTGTCTCATGGGGTAATTTTAGAAGGCAGTGAATTAAAAGAAGAAAAAATAAAACCAACACTGGTAAAAAATGATGACTTCCCCCCCAGATAAAGGCATTGTGCCAAAATGCCCGTCAGGGTTGGCATCATTCCAGCAGGAGAGGACATTCATGGGTAGGTGTCTGGCAGTATTTCTTTTTTACCACCATTGCTTGTATTTTTTCTGCTATTTATTCACAGCCATCCTATATTACCACATGAGACTCCTCTTTTTGCTGCATTAAGTGTGAATTTATTAAGCATTCCTGTGGGCTCATTATCATCTTTTCCTCTTTTATTGCTTTGTCGTTTGCTCTTAGGTTTACCATATACTTAGTCCTCTATTATATACCCTAAATTATATTTCACTAAACTCTACACTATTTTATAGGGTATCTTTTCCAGTGAGTTTATTTGATTGCTTGTATGTAGTTTGACAGACAGGAGAGCAGGAGCAGAAAGAGACAAATGCCCCCCCTCCCCCCACTTCCTGTAATGTGTTCTTTAGTCCACGCTGATAGAGATGGATTACACTTGACAGCAGGCAGTATACAGCAATTTAGACAGAAGGGAGACACCTAATGTCTGACACTTTGGAGCTATTTTTTTTGGACAACCTATTTTTTTAAATTGATTTGCAGATTATCACATTTACTATCAAATGAGATCAAGTTTTCTAAAGGTACAGAGACTCTTTAAGCTTTGGAGGATGTTTGCTCTTGCTAACGATGCACGTTTAATCTATTATTTCATTGAAATTAAAATTTGTATTTTGTTTTTGAGTATGAAAAAAAATGTTATGATTAATGCATTGTCTTATTTCAGTGCATTGAGTTAATGGGATTAGTCAGTTGTATTAGAATCAGGAGAGGATATAATTGAATTGTATGGACTATGGTTGTCACTTTGTTTCTCTAGCGCATTCGTCCAATAAATAACCCCAAAGTATTGCCAAGTCTAAAAGGAATTAAAAATCAATCGCATAGCTTACTTTTTAATTTTCTTTTTATTTGCTTTCGGTCTGCCTCCTCCAAAAAGCATGGGCAACAGCAAAGTGTCGAAATCACAGTAAAAACAACATCTGTTTTGGATCTTTTCCCAGAAGTTATGGGGGAGAGATTTTAGACTTTAATGCGTAACCAACCTCCTCACCATCAATGTAGAAGATAATATATGAGTTATGCAGTGTTTATATATCATGGGTATTCAACATTCAACGTTGGTCATTCCAGATTCCATATAAGTGATAAATACACCTGGACACATTTGGGATAAATAAATAGGTCTTTAGACAACGTTTCATTACTAGATCTATGCCTGGCAAATACGGTAATCTAATTTTACCAAAGAGTAACTAACTTCAAGTAATCCACACTACTCAAAAATAACATATTATTCCGCAGACTTCAAAATATATTTACAGTGATTTATCAACATTGTTAATGTTTAGAAATGAGCGAACCTTTCAAGGTTCGGTTCAATTCGCTGAACATTTACATGTTCGCCGAACGTTAGGAGAAATGTCCCCGAATGCCATTGGATTCAATGGGAGGCCAAACCAAACAAATACACAACACCTTCAGGGGAGACAAAAAGCTTCCTAAACAGCTAAAATTAGGGGCAGACACCATGAAAAGTGGCATCAAATGAAGTACAGTAGAAAACTTCAAATGGCGTCCCGTGAGGAAGGCATTTGGCGAAAAGCACGTTGGGGTGGACGGGAGCTGGTGTCTGTGTGCTTTGCCATTCTGCCTATCGGTATGTATAGTTTATACATCTGTATATGACTGTGACACCACATGCCAATACTGTGTGCAATACACTTTTTGATCTGACTATCTATGTACATTTATGGCTATAATTGACAGTACTGGTATTGATAAGTATTGCCACATGCACCTGTGACTGTCCTATTGTACATGCTGAGGGTGGCACGGGGGATTTCCCATTTGCTCTTTTATGCCTGTTGTCACTAATAAAGTTTTTTGTAATCCTTATATACTTAGATTTATGACTGTGTGTTGCTAGGGTGGTTCATTCTGTATATATATATATATATATATATATATATATATATATATATATACAGTATATATATCCAATTTATATGTCCTATGGGACTCAATTTGCAACACACAGGAGG
This sequence comes from Ranitomeya imitator, assembly GCF_032444005.1. Classification (NCBI taxonomy): domain Eukaryota; kingdom Metazoa; phylum Chordata; class Amphibia; order Anura; family Dendrobatidae; genus Ranitomeya; species Ranitomeya imitator. The sequence goes on from NC_091286.1 coordinate 63,638,270, forward strand.
ATGTATGTATCCTGATGTAAAGGTCAACACTCCATGTACATGGTCCTCATAAATCAGAGTAATAGACAATATGAGGCTAGAAATACTTTATATCCCTTAGGATTGCCCCTTAAATCATATTATACCGGTAAACATGGAGGATATAAACAAATTCCAATATCAGAGAGATATGTTACCCAAAGTTAGATCCAATATTAATGCACTAGTGGCAATAAAGGAATTGGTCTGCAATGCCCCAACCAAATATCATAATACAAATGACTTTACCGGTAGAAAGAGGTCCTGAGTGTCTGTCGGCGTATCCTCACCCCGACGCTCGTTTCGCTGCCAGCTTCTTCAGAAACTGGAAGCAGCTATATAGTAATGGGGCCCCCATTATAGTTAAACTATATTAGTTTACATGACTGACTTTGAGTTTGACATTTAAAATTTATGATGTCAGAGGTGAATCTTATTGTGTCCCTCATATTGTGTAACTGGTTCACAAACAATGAACGATTCTATATCTAACTTTGATATTGAATAAGGTAACTATTCCAGTGGATGTGGTCATTGGAGCTTGTTACGGGGCAAGGGTGTATTAGTTGTCCTGTTACCTTAGCCTCTGACCCATTCCTTTGCTTGGGGACGGGGACACCATTTGCCTCATCTGCTTAGGGCACTAAAATACCTTGTCCTTGCGTTTGTTGTTACATTTGTGTAGTGTTTTCTAAACTTACTGTTGGGAAAAGCAGTATAGAACAATACATGGAGAAGCATATGGAACCTTATATGAGAAATACTCCCTACTGTTACGAAAAGTTCAAATATGTTTTTCTTTTTTTAATTAAATATATACAGTAGGTATTTAATTAAAAAAAAAAAAAGAAAAACATATTTGTACTTTAAAATATTGAACAAAATTAGAACATCATTCAGACCTGAGTGATATCAGCAAAACTGTGAAAATGTCCCAGTATATGTGATTAAAGCTTTCACTGCAGGAAACTTTGGTGCTTTACTTGCCGAGGCGTGAGTTCTGAAAATAGCTTACACATCACACCTTACACGATACGTGTTACCCGCAATTTATCACTGGGATAGAAGCTAAATAAATGGATACTGGTTTACAATGTTATAAAATCACTAAAGTAGAAACTAGGATATGTATAATAACGAGAAAAACAACATAATAATAATAATGATAATCATATTAGTAATAATGATAATTTATTGACAATGTAATAAAATATTTTATAGCAATTAAAACTTACATGAATGTATGTTATAGGATTGAAGGGGTTGTCCAGTGAAAACAAGTTATCAGCTATTGAAAGGGATAGGTGATCATTTATTTATTTCTTGGGGTCCTACTGCTGGGACTTGCACCTATCGGCAGAACGTGGAATTTGCATGGCTGTTAGAATGGAGCACCAATGAGCATGTGCAACCGCTGCAACATTCAGTTCCTATATGTGTGATGGAGAAAGCCAGGCTCAGCATCCCCATAGAGAATGAATGGAGCGGCAGATGAACATGCAGTACTTAAAAAATAACTTTAATACTTTATATTAAAAAAATCATTGAATTGGTTTACAGTAAAGTCTAAAAACATTAGTTTAGAATAATTACATTATTTTTAATGGTTAATTAATGAAAGGCTGGGTCACTAGCAAGGCTGTATATCTAGATAGTATCTGTTTTACATTACACTTACTGGTTGGGAACACATCAAACATTAAAAGAAGCGCTCCCTTTCGAAATGTTATCAGCGACACCTGTGTGAATGTGAATGTGTAGGTGTATTAATATATTTACCGATTGCCATTTTCTCCAATGTCCACTACCACTCTGGTCTTCTTATGTGACTGATGACCTGAATCTCTGGATCAAACAGGGCTCTATGTGTGAGCCAGAAGTCGTTTTTACAATGTAAGGATAAAGAGCGTTAGAACTAGACTCCATAGGCTTATATTGTAATAGCAACTTCTGGCTTATGCATAGAGCTCAATGTGAACCAACAAATCAGACTAATTGTCTCAAGACTCAGAAGAGGACAATAACAACACCGGACATTGGAGAAGATCCCATATCCATAGACTGAAGAAGGGGAAATCTGTTTTGGAATGAAGTAGTGATAATATATATTAGGTCTCATGCAGATGGCTCTATTATTGGTCCCAGTGCAATCTGAGAATACATCGGATCACACTCAGACTAATTCGAGTCTATTGGGCTGTGCACATGTCCGATTTTATTCCTCAGAGTCTGTCCAAGGGAAAAATTGCTACTTGTCCGAGATTGATTTGATATTCAGATCGCAATCGGCTGTGAAAGTCAATGAACAGGTGGAAATCATTGGATTGCACTCTGATGACATTATAGTGCAGTCTACTTTCCACGCACTGACACAAAGAAGAAGGAGACATTTTGTTTTACATCTTCTCCTCACAGAGTGCTCCAATTATCTCATCCAAGGGAACTTTATTATTATTATTATTTATTATTATTATAGCGCCATTTATTCCACGGCGCTTTACATGTGAGGAGGGGTATACATAAGAAAAATAGGTACAATAATCTTGAGCAATACAAGTCCCAACTGGTACAGGAGAGAGGACCCTGCCCATGAGGGTTCACAATCTACAAGGGATGGGTGAGGATACAGTAGGTTAGTATAGAGCTGGTCGTGCAGTGGTTTGGTCGATCGGTGGTTACTGCAGGTTGTAGGCTTGCCGACAGAGGTAGGTCTTCAGGTTCTTTTTGAAGGTTTCAATGGTAGGTGAGAGTTTGATATGTTGTGGTAGAGAGTTCCAGAGTAGGGGTGATACGCGAGAGAAATCTTGTATGCGATTGTGGGAAGAGGAGATAAGAGGGGAGTAGAGAAGGAGATCTTGTGAGGATCAGAGGTTGCGTGCAGGAAAGTACCGGGAGACGAGGTCACAGATGTATGGAGGAGACAGGTTGTGGATGGCTTTGTATGTCATGGCTAGGCTTTTGTACTGGAGTCTCTGGGTAATGGGGAGCCAGTGAAGGGATTGACAGAGGGGAGAGGCTGGGGAATAGCGGGGGAAAGGTGAATTAGTCAGGCAGCTGAGTTTAGAATGGATTGGAAGGGTGCGAGAGTGTTCGAGGGGAGGTCACAGAGCAGGAGGTTACAGTAGTCGAGGCGGGAGATGAGGAGGGCATGGACTAGAGTTTTTGCAGATTCCTGATTTAGGAATGTACAGGTCCGTGAAATATTTTTGAGTTGAAAGCGGCAGGAAGTGGAAAGGGCTTGGATATGCGGATGAAGGAGAGATCAGTGTCAAGGATTACCCCGAGATAGCGAGCTTGTGGGACTGGGGAGAGTGGGCAGCCATTTACTGTAATGGACAGGTTCGTTGGGGGGGTCGCGTGAGATGGGGAAAGACAATGAATTCTGCTTTTTCCATGTTAAGTTTTAGAAATCTAGCAGAGAAGAAGGATGAAATAGCGGATAGACAATGAGGGATTCTGGTTAGTAGGGTGGTGATATCTGGTCCAGAGATGTAGATCTGTGTGTCATCAGCATAGAGATGATACTGAAAACCATGAGATTCTATGAGCTGTCCCAGGCCAAAAGTAAATGGAGAAGAGCAGGGGCCCTAGAACTGAACCTTGCGGGACTCCGACAGATAGGGGGCGAGGTGAGGAGGTGGTGTGTAAATGGGAGACGCTAAATGTTCGGTCAGCTAGGTATGATGAGATCCAGGATAGGGCCAAGTCTGTGATGCCAAGGGATGAGAGGGTCTGTAGTAATAGGGAATGGTCCACTGTGTCAAAGGCAGAGGACAGGTCCAGGAGGAGGAGGATAGAGTAGTGTCGCTTGCTCTTGGTGGTTAATAGGTCATTGGTGACTTTAGTTAGGGCATTTTCAGTGGAGTGGTGTGACTGGAAGCCTGATTGTAAGCAGTCGAAAAGGGAGCAGGAAGATAGATGGGAGGACAGTTCAAGATGGACGTGTTGTTCCAGTAGTTTTGAGGCATAGGGGAGAAGTGATATAGGGTGATAGCTTGATACAGAGGATGGGTCAAGAGAGGGCTTTTGAGGATGGGTGTGATTGTGGCATGTTTGATGCTTGAAGGGAAAACACCAGTTGTTAGTGATAGGTTGAAAAGATGGGTTAGAGTTGGGATGAAGATTGTGGCGAGGTTTGGGATAAAGTGGGAAGGGATCGGGTCAAGTGCACAGGTGGTGAGATGCGATCTTGAGAGTAGAGTGGAGAGTCGATCTTCTGTAATGGTGGAGAAGTTGGTTTTGGAGGTGGAGGACTGGGTAGTTGGGAGGAAGGGCTCTGATTACACTCTGATCAAACTCTGATCAAAGCTTAATCAGACTGCATAATTGACCTGATTGTCTTGGCCGTCTAGTAAAGGCAGAAGAATCTTGGGCACAATTAGAATATAGAAAGAACCACCTAAATGCCTGAAATTAATAGTAAGCTGTAACTACATAGTAATCAGGAAGTTTGGAAATGAATGACTGAAAATTGCAGTCTGAAACTTTTATTCAGCTTTTTTTTATTTCAATGCAAACACTAATATATAAAGTTATTGTTTTCATGTCAATCACATCCATGCCTTTTAAAAGAATAGAAAAGAATAGACTGGATGGATATCCCAACACACAATTGAATTTTAGGCAATGGTAAAAGTTTGGTATTTTTCACACATTTAAAACAAAAAAAATTATAGGGTAGAAACACCTGTTCTATCTAGTTTTTTTAGGGTTATTCAGTATACGTATATTTTGAACTACTTTTATTTTTATTTTTATTTAGAAAGAGGTACCGGTGTGGATTTTGAAAGCTTTGGTAAAAAGACATACTAAGCAGCTGTTCAAGCAAAAAAAAATCTGTTATTCGATTAATGAAAATGAGGCTTACATAACAAAGCAAAGAAGCACAAAAATATTGACTTATAATACGGTCCCACTTTAGCACAAGTACGAAAGTGTCTACAATGATGTTAAAGCAGTAGGATATTGAAGCAGAACAAATTATCTGAATAATCAATTGACTTTGCAGAACGTACTCAGGCGGAATCTTCACGTTTGGCTTTCTGCTAATCTTAAAAATTCATATTACTGGAAGTCTGGAGAATGTTAACTCTTCATTTAAGTAGTAAGTATGGGGCTAATGGCGTCTACGGCCCCTGTGGCTTTAGCAATAAAACTCTGGGGAGGGATATATTCATTTTGCAGATTTTACAATAAGTCTTTGATTTTCTAGGTTATTCATTGGAAATCATAAAACTGTGCAACAGGCAACATCCTTTATGCTCCAATAATATGACAACCAAGAAAAGGGCGGCCATTTCTTAACCATTAGGCACAATGTGGATGTAAACAATGTCAGCACAAAGGCTTTCCTGCCGATTTCATTTACTAGTAAAAGCTCTCTGCTGCTGCACTTCTACCATAAAGGTCTATTTAACAAAAAATTCTCTTAACACCCTGTAGAATCACGCTGGTAATAAACTATTCTATTCCTGAACGATATATAATACAGATTCATAAAGACAAAGGAATCATTAAAATATCTATTTTATGTCTATTAAATATATTTACAGACCTGTGTCTCAGTGTTTTTACTAAGTTTTTAATATTATCTTGGTACATCAAAAACGAATATATGTAAATTATCTTTTAAGATTTATGGATGTGACATAGATCTCCTAAAAATCTGCATTCATAGGTTATTTTTTTTCTCCAAATTATTCTAATTACTCTATCAAGATGACAGAAAATTTTCCAATCTTCAAAACATCACCAGTGATGATATCCCGGTGGTGGAATTTAAATGTTAAGTAAAACTTATTTCTTTAACAACTATCTCTTTTCTCTGTCAAATTTTGTAGGAGTCCTACAAAAAAAACATTTAATGGAACCTGTCTATTTTCGCATATGGAAGTGGTGGTATGGCTATATAGACTCTTGTCCTCACCCAAAAAATGATGCATAAAGATCAAACATGTCAGCCATGAGAAAGGTAAAGTAGAGGCATAATGAAAATTAAGCTGGAAGTGAAGGGTGGCCATGACAATGTATTCGGAAGAAGCAGTTCAAGTTCATTGACATACACCAAATGCACTTCCAGCCTGGTTGCTTATCTACATTTCTCATGACTTGTCCATTGGGTGCATACCAATAAGGTACTGTTTATACTAGAGAACAAGTGCCTATTTAGACATACCACAAATATATACTGAAAATGCATTCCAATAATTTTTGTTGCACTTAGGCTCTGGTCTTCACCAAACTTCTTTCAATCATCTTGTCAACAAGTTTTTTTCTCACAGGGTTTCTGTGGTGTAAAGCTACAAGTCTGCATTCACACTATGTGACCCCAGACTTGCGAATCCTAACATTAAGTATGCATTTCCTCCTTAGTCTTAGGTCATTTGTAGGTCATTTATTTATACTCTGTTATAAAAAAATGCTGCCAATTCAAAAACTTGCGCTTAGTTAGCACCCATGATGATGTCAAGTTCAATGTCATACAGATCAAATATTTCGCCCGCCATGACACTTAGTATCTAATATAGCTTTATAGTTTTCTTATGCAATATCACATATACAATGTAAGTATACTCATCATCAAATTACAATCACTTTGACATATGGTATGTCTACCACATAATTATTATATAGTGTTCCTGAAAAAGATTTCTGAAAGCTATCAGGTCAATACACTTGTTCATGTAACATGTCTTACAGTTGCATGACTTCCAGGACTTGCTAAGTAAAGACTAGAGGAGAACAATCAATTTTTAAGAACTCTAAAGAAGCTATCCAGCTCAGCAGTCAATACTATTCCACCAGTTGCCATGTCACTTTCAAGTGAAATCAATACATATTACAATAGTGGTAAGAGGAGAAATAAGAGCAGCATATTTATAACGTTCAGTGTGCTGGTAACTTTTTTGTATGCTCATATGATAAAATATTATATAACTAAGAACAGAATTACTAATATGAGATCAATATTAAATACAGGACTGGTTGGTAATTAGCCATCACTAAAACTGGAAGTGGATTCAGTCAATGCATGATACTAGATAGATTCTCAACAAGCCATGCAACAGTAGCAAGCTTATTGACCAGACTGAGGCTTGGTCAAATAAATGATAACACATATGGTAGTGATATAGAAAAATAAATACACATTAAGAAATATGATTGCAAAAAAAATAGGTTACGATATATTTGGTTTTCAATTCCAGACTATAAAATAGATAAACTTAAAGGGAATCTGTCACCCTGATTCTAACAATGTCTGAGTTTGTTTACTTGGTGCAGCAGTTGTGACACAATCAAAGTTTTTAGATGCAGCATGTAGCAAAGCTCAGAAAGCTGCCCTCAGCCCGCAGCACAGCTCTCTATATACATAGTCTATTTTTTAAATTTGGGAACGAAACAAAAACACTGTAAATATATAGATAAAACCATAGATTAGACATATCTTCCAAAACATCTGTAACATGAACAAGAATTCAAATTGCGACCTTAGTTTCGTCCAATCTTCATATTAACATAGGAAAGGAGAAGGAGAGCAAAGAGAAAAGAGTAGAACTTCAGGCATGAAGAAAGAGAAAAAAAAGAGAAGAATAGACAGGGGGAGAAATTAAAGTGTGAAGTAAGAGAAAAAAAAGGAGGGGGGGAGAATGGTAAGGGGATAGAGAACCACCCCAATCAAATAAAAACCCAAATGACATTAAAGTCTGATGGTCAAGTTGCACAAGGCAACCATATTCGCTGGAGTGCTTGAATTCCATCCAATAGAACCATATTTTATAGAAGACCTCATATCTACTGTATAGAGAAGCCATCAGGCCTTCCATGTACATTAAATTATTAACCTTACAAACCCAGAGGGATGGGCTAGGTGGGCTAGCTTTCTTCCATAACAGCAGAATACAAGCTCTGGCAGCCATCACCCAAAATCTTAGTAGAGATTGTTTGTAGGAGGAAACGAAAGTCTTACAGAGCTGTAGAATGAATACAGTAGTTCTGGAGCCATTTCAGATGCAATGCCTGTAATCGACCTGGTAAAGCTTTTCACTTTAGTCCAAAACGGTTGAAAAACAAACAGGATCAAAAGATATAAATTAAATGTCCCTCACCTGATCCTCTTCTCCAACACTTAGTGTCAATATAGGGGTACATTTTGTTTAACTTAACTGTAACCCTGTACCACCATGAAAGAAGTTTGAAATTCGCTTACTGAAGCCAAGAGTTTATGGAAGATTTATGCACCAAAGACAACACCATTTCCGTTTGTTCAATGGAGAGAGCAATACCCAAGTCCTCTTCCCATTGTGTTAAAAATCTTGGGGGAGCTGATCCATTGGGTTAGTTAGCATTGAGTGCACAGAGGAAAATGCATGATAAATCACCCCCTCACCCATACAAAAGATTTCAAAACTGGAAATTGTGTGTAGTTTCGAAGAGAGCGAATAAAGTGACGAAGTTCGAGAGAACGCCTTGTGCCCAGTGGTAAAGGGTCAATAGTAGCTTGAAGTTCCTCTAATGAAGGCCAATCATTATCTTTGCCATTTTTCCTTGCAGATCCTCTCCAGTTCCATCAGGTTGGATGGTGAACGTTGGTGGACAGCATTTTCAGGTATCTCCAGAGATGCTCAATTGGGTTTAGGTCAGGGCTCTGGCTGGGCCAGTCAAGAATGGTCACAGAGTTGTTCTGAAGCCACTCCTTTGTTATTTTAGCTGTGTGAATAGGGTCATTGTCTTGTTGGAAGGTGAACCTTCAGCCAAGTCTGAGGTCCAGAGCACTCTGGAAGAGGTTTTCATCCAGGATATCTCTGTATTTCATGTTTTCTTCAATGGCAACCAGTCGTCCTGCCCCTGAAGCTGAAAAACACCACCATAGCATGATGCTGTCACCACCATGTTTTACTGTTGGGATTGTATTGGGCAGGTGATGAGCAGTGCATGGTTTTCTCCACACATAGTGCTTAGACTTTTCACCAAAAGGGTCTATCTTTGTCTCATCAGACCAGAGAATCTTATTTCTCACAGTCTTGGGGTCATCATGTGTTTTTTAGCAAACTTTATGTGGGCTTTCATATGTCTTGCACTGAGGAGAGGCTTCCGTTGGGCCACTCTGCCATAAAGGTTCGACTGGTGGAGGGCTGCAGTGATATTTGACTACGTGGAACTTTCTCCCTACTGCATCTATGGAGCTTAACCTCAGTGATCTTGGGGTTCTTCTTTATCTCTCTCACCACGGCTCTTCTCCCATGATTGCTCAGTTTGGTTGGACGGCCAAGTCTGGGAAGACTTCTAGTGGTCCCAAACTTCTTCCATGTAAGGATCATGGAGGCCACTGTGCTCTTAGGAACCTTGAGAACTCCAGAAATTCTTTTGTAACCTTTGCCAGATCTGTGCCTTGCCACAATTCTGTCTCTGAGCTCCTTGGCCAGTTCCTTTGACCTCATGATTCTCATTTGGTCTGACATGCACTGTGAGCTGGAAGTCTTATATATTCAGGTGTGTGCCTTTCCAAATCAAGTCCTATCAATTTAATTAAACAGCTGGACTGCAATGAAGGAATAGAACCATCTCAAGTAGGATACTTGTGATGCGGCTGCAGTGCAGTTTAGAGCAACTTCCACCAGAGGATGAGGGCGAGGGAAGAGAGGTTGACCACTCACAGCGTAGCAACACTAACCACACAGGTGTAACAGGTAATGAAAGAGTGGTCCGATGAGCAGAGTCAGAAACTGTCAGGAGCAATGAACAAAGTCAGAGACAAGCCAGAAGTCATAGCCAAACAGGAGTGCGTTATCCAAAATGAGAGGCATAAAACAGAGTCAGGGTACAAGCCAGAAGTCAAAGCCAGTCGGGGAACGAGGTATCAAAGATGGAAAGCAAGAAGCAGAGTACAGAAATCAGGCTGAGTCATACACTGTTAAGCAAACCACCAGACGAACACTAAGTCAGGGATAGGGAAAGGGTCTCACACAAAGGCAAGCGTCTCACCTAACATTTAAAAATATGGTCCGTTTTTTACGGCCAAGATACGCTGAAATATTCCCGAACAGTGATCCGTATGTCATCCATGTGCAATGCGAGGATGTGTTTTTTTCTCAAAAAAGTATCCGTGTGTAATCCGTATGGCATCCATATGGCATCTGAATGGCGAGATTTTCTGGATGGCTTGCAAAATGGGCATATAATGGATTCATGGGCTAAAATATTCGGGAAAATATATATATATAGTCTATATACAGTGGGGCAAAAAAGTATTTAGTCAGTCAGCAATAGTGCAAGTTCCACCACTTAAAAAGATGAGAGGCGTCTGTAATTTACATCATAGGTAGACCTCAACTATGGGAGACAAACTGAGAAAAAAAAATCCAGAAAATCACATTGTCTGTTTTTTTAACATTTTATTTGCATATTATGGTGGAAAATAAGTATTTGGTCAGAAACAAACAATCAAGATTTCTGGCTCTCACAGACCTGTAACTTCTTCTTTAAGAGTCTCCTCTTTCCTCCACTCATTACCTGTAGTAATGGCACCTGTTTAAACTTGTTATCAGTATAAAAAGACACCTGTGCACATCCTCAAACAGTCTGACTCCAAACTCCACTATGGTGAAGACCAAAGAGCTGTCAAAGGACACCAGAAACAAAATTGTAGCCCTGCACCAGGCTGGGAAGACTGAATCTGCAATAGCCAACCAGCTTGGAGTGAAGAAATCAACAGTGGGAGCAATAATTAGAAAATGGAAGACATACAAGACCACTGATAATCTCCCTCGATCTGGGGCTCCACACATAATCCCACCCCGTGGGGTCAGAATGATCGCAAGAACGGTGAGCAAAAATCCCAGAACCACGCGGGGGGACCTAGTGAATGAACTGCAGAGAGCTGGGACCAATGTAACAAGGCCTACCATAAGTAACACACTATGCCACCATGGACTCAGATCCTGCAGTGCCAGACGTGTCCCACTGCTTAAGCCAGTACATGTCTGGGCCCGTCTGAAGTTTGCTAGAGAGCATTTGGATGATCTAGAGGAGTTTTGGGAGAATGTCCTATGGTCTGATGAAACCAAACTGGAACTGTTTGGTAGAAACACAACTTGTCGTGTTTGGAGGAAAAAGAATACTGAGTTGCATCCATCAAACACCATACCTACTGTAAAGCATGGTGGTGGAAACATCATGCTTTGGGGCTGTTTCTCTGCAAAGGGGCCAGGATGACTGATCCGGGTACATGAAAGAATGAATGGGGCCATGTATCGTGAGATTTTGAGTGCAAACCTCCTTCCATCAGCAAGGGCATTGAAGATGAAACGTGGCTGGGTCTTTCAACATGACAATGATCCAAAGCACACTGCCAGGGCAATGAAGAAGTGGCTTCGTAAGAAGCATTTCAAGGTCCTGGAGTGGCCTAGCCAGTCTCCAGATCTCAACCCTATAGAAAACCTTTGGAGGGAGTTGAAAGTCCGTGTTGCCAAGCGAAAAGCCAAAAACATCACTGCTCTAGAGGAGATCTGCATGGAGGAATGGGCCAACATACCAACAACAGTGTGTGGCAACCTTGTGAAGACTTACAGAAAACGTTTGACCTCTGTCATTGCCAACAAAGGATATATTACAAAGTATTGAGATGAAATTTTGTTTCTGACCAAATACTTATTTTCCACCATAATATGCAAATAAAATGTTAAAAAAACAGACAATGTGATTTTCTGGATTTTTTTTTCTCAGTTTGTCTCCCATAGTTGAGGTCTACCAATGATGTAAATTACAGACGCCTCTCATCTTTTTAAGTGGTGGAACCTGCATTATTGCTGACTGACTAAATACTTTTTTGCCCCACTGTATATACACTACTCAAAAAATGAAGGGAACACTTAAACAACAGAATATAACTCCAAGCAAATCAAACTTCTGAGAAATCAAACTGTCCACTTAGGAAGCAACACTGTTTGACAATCAATTTCACATGCTGTTGTGCAAGAGGAATAGACAACAGATGGAAATTATTGGCAATTATCAAGACACACACAATAAAGGAGTGGTTCTGTAGGTGGGGAACATAGACCACATCTCGGTACCAATGCTTTCAGTTTTGGTCAATTTTGAATGTTCGTTGTGCTTTCACACTCATGGTAGCATGAGACGGACTCTATAACCCACACAAGGGGCTCAGGTAGTGCAGCTCATCCAGGATGGCACATCAATGCGAGCTGTGGAAAGAAGGTTTGCTGTGTCTGTCAGCATAGTGTCCAGAGGCTGGAGACGCTACCAGGAGACAGGCCAGTACACCAGTAGATGAGGAGGGGGGCCGTAGGAGGACAACAACCCAGCAGCAGGATCACTACCTCAGCTTTTGTGCAAGGAGGAACAGGAAAAGCACTGCCAGAGCCCTGAAATATGATCTCCAGCAGGCCACAAATGTGCATGTGTTTGCACACAAATGGTTAGAAACCGACTCCATGAGGATGGTCTGAGTGCCTGACGTCCACAGATGGGGTTGTGCTCACTGCCCAACACTGTGCAGGACGATTGGCATTTGTCACAGAACACCAGGATTGGCAAATTTGCCACTGGAGCCCTGTTCTCTTCACAGATGAAAGCAGGTTTACACTGAGCACATGTGACAAGTGTGACAGAGTCTGGAGATGCTGTGGAGAGTAATCTGCTGCCTGCAACATGCTTCAGCATGACCGGTTTGGCAGTGGGTCAGTAATGGTGTGGGATGGCATTTCTTTGGAGGGCCGTACAGCCCTCCATGTGCTCACCTTAGGTAGCCTGACTGCCATTAGGTACCGAGATCCTCAGACACCTTGTGAGACCATATGCTGGTGTGGTTGGCCCTGGGTTCCTCCTAATGCAGAACAATCCCAGACCTCATGTGGCTGGAGTGTGTCAGTGTGGCACCCCAGGAGTTCAGGCACCACAGTGGTATTGCCTTCCTCTTGGGGAGGGTAATGCCATGCCTGGGGACAGGAGGAATCCCTTTGGCAGGTAACCTTATATGCAACACATTCTGACTCCAGGCCAGAAAGATGAGCTCTACACCCGACTTGAGGGGAGCTGCTCTCTCTGGTCGGGAGGATGAGTCAGATGCTAGGCAGACAAGCAGAGAGTTGACAGTTGGTAGCAGACAGTGAAGGAGCACAGAGGTACTTAGGAGCTAGAGAATGACTGCTACTGGGCCTCTCTAAGCTGAGCGCAGAAACCAGGTACTGAGAGCCCGAGGCCGAGGGGGACTGCAAGCCCCATGACAGAAACGGAGGGCAGGATTTCCACCTGTCTTCAGGCTGCCTGGACTCCAGCTACACCTGTTACCGATACCCTGGACTGAGGCTGAATATCATCTCAGTAAACCAGGTAAAGACTGCAACCCTGTGTCCTCCAATTATTTGTGGCATTCACCATCCCTGCCAAATACACCGGGGGCCCTGGGGACACCGCTTCACCTGTGGGAAGCGACACCATCTTTGCTGCAGCACCGTCACCCCCAGAGGACTCCTTTAAGCAGTATCGGTCACCTCAGACCGAGAACAACAGGTGGCGTCACAAACTTTCCTTATTTCCACAACCCATTTAAAGACCGTCCCTTTTACTTGGGTGCCCAGGGCCACAGACCGGGTTGCTGCCATCGTGACCACCCCTTTAATTGTGACCAGACCCGGTACCGAGTACCCCACGACCCTAACGGGCAGCTCATTAGCAGTTCCTGCAAAATTAATGCATTGAAGCTATGGACTGGCTCGCCCGTTCCCCAGACCTGAATCCGTTTGAACACATCTGGGACATCATGTCTCGCACCATCCAACAATGTCACGTTGCACCACAGACTGTCCAGGAGTTGGCAGATGCTTTAGTCCAGGTCTGGGAGGAGATCCCTCAGGAGACCTTCCGCCACCTCATCAGGAGCTTCCCCTGGCATTGTAGGGAGGTCATACAGGCACATGGAGGCAACACACACACACAACTGAACATCAATTCTTTGTCTTGAGGAATTTCCACTGAAGTTGGATCAGCCTGTAATTTGATTTTCCACTTTGATTTTGAGCATCATTCCAAATCCAGACCTCTATGGGATATTCATTTTGATTTATATTGATCATTTTTATGTTTTATCATTCTCAACACATTCCATTATGTAATGAAAAAAGATTTGCAACTGAAATATTTCATTCAGTGATATCTAGGATGTGGGGCTTTAGTGTTCCCTTTATTTTTTTGAGCAGTATATATATATATATATATATATATATATATATACTAGATGGTGGCCCGATTCTAACGCATCGGGTATTCTAGAATCTGTATTCATGTATGTATATAGCAGCCACATAGTATATAGCACAGGCCACGTAGTATATAGGAGCCATGTAGTATATGGTCTGTGCTATATACTATGTGACTGCTATATACATACATATTGTAGAATATCCGATGCTTTAATGCAGGCCACGCAATATATAACAGTGGCCATGCAGTATATAACACAGCCACGTACTATATAAGACAGTCCACGCAGTATATAGCAGCCACGCAGTATATAACACAGGCGACGTAGTATATAACACAGGCCACGCAGTATATAACACTGGCCACGTAATATATAGCACAGCCCACGCAGTATATAGCAGCCACGTTGTATATAATACTGCCCACGCAGTATATAGCAGCCACGTAGTATATAACACTGCCCACGCAGTATACAGCAGCCACGTTGTATATAATACTGCCCACGCAGTGTATAGCAGCCACGTAGTATATAACACTGCCCACGCAGTATCTTACAGTGGCCACGTAGTGTATAGCACGCAGTATAGAACATAGCCCACGTAGTATATAGCACAGCCACGTAGTATATAACACTGCCCACAGAGTATATAACACTGCCCACATAGTATATTACACTGCCTATGTAGTATATAGCAGCCACACGGTATCTAACACAGCCCACGTAGTATACAGCAGTGTGGGCGCAATATCCCTGTTAAAAAAATAATTAAAATAAAAAATAGTTATATACTCACCCCTGGGATCCAGCGAAGCTCCGGCGATAGGCGCACAGCTGCCGCCATCTTCCGTTCACAGGATGCATTGCGAAATTACCCAGATGACTTAGCGGTCTCGCAAGACCGCTAAGTCTTCAGGGTAATTTCGCAATGCATCGCCGGGAACGGAAAATGGCGGCAGGCGCGTGCGGCTCGGCGGACTATGGAGGGTGAGAATAGCAGATTTTTTGTTTTTTTATTTTTTTTAACATTACATTTTTTTACTATTGATGCTGCATAGGCAGCATCAATAGTAAAAAGTTGGGGAAACACAGGGTTCATAGCAGCGGTTACGGAGTGCGTTACCCGCGGCATAATGTGGTCCGTTACCGCCGGTATTAACTCTGTGTGAGCGGTGACTGGAGGGGAGTATGCGGGCACCGAGCACTGACTGCGGGGAGTAAGGAGCGGCCATTTTCTTCCGGACTGTGCCCGTCGCTGATTGGTCATGGCTGTTTTGCCGCGACCAATCAGCGTCTTGGATTTCCATGACAGACAGAGGCCGCGACCAATGAATTTCTGTGTCAGACAGACAGAAGGACAGACGGAAGTGACCCTTAGACAATTATATAGTAGATATATGGTACTCTGAAATGTTCATCACATATAATTTTTTTATTAAAAGTATTTTGTCTTCTTTTGGTTCATGTTATTTTTTTGTTTCTTGGAAATGTGGGAACATGAATCTCTTAGCAGAAATAGACAGTGATCATCACTTCAATTAGAAAATCACTACAAAGGTAAACTAATGTACTCTAGCTTTTATGCCAGCAGCAGAAAATATAGAGCTGCAAAGAAAAGCTGGTCATTAATTCACAGTACATGTACCAAGTCATTAGTCATTATACAGCAGCAGGGATGGAGTTTTAAAAGCTTATTTTTAGAACAAAACTATCTTGGATTAAAGACCTCAGGTTGTTTTGCACAAAGGCGAGAACAATAATTCTATAGAAGACCAGGCATTAAATTAAAAGAGAAGAAAAAAATAAAAACATGAAAGCCATGCTATTTTTGCTAATGGTAGGTTTTCCATAGTCATTGTGTTTCACCTTTATTGTAGAATGCTGCATCTTGATGTTGCTTGTTCTTATAATATCCTTATTGATTTTTCCAATAAAATTTGTAAGATGTAAGTTCAATATCTTAATGCGTTCTGGAATAATCAATTGGCAAGAAAATGGCTTAGCTATTGAAATAAGAAAGATAGTCCGCCCTCTCACACATAGAACTTGCATTACCCGCTTTCTGATTATGTGACCTATGTTAATTGAAATATATTAGAAATATTCTGCTATCGAGAATAGTGGTATTCTATGTGCACAGAACTATTTTATCAGTGATGACAATGAAATAACCACATGTAAGAATTTTACTACACACAGGGCACATACATTACTCTGGCAAAAAGTAAGAGACCACTACAAAATGCTTAGTTTGTCTAATTTTTCTCTTTATAGGTATATTTTTGAGTAAAATGTAAATTAACATAGTAACATAGTTAGTAAGGCCAAAAAAAGACATTTGTCCATCCAGTTCAGCCTATATTCCATCATAATAAATCCCCAGATCTACGTCCTTCTACAGAACCTAATAATTGTATGATACAATATTGTTCTGCTCCAGGAAGACATCCAGGCCTCTCTTGAACCCCTCGACTGAGTTCGCCATCACCACCTCCTCAGGCAAGCAATTCCAGATTCTCACTGCCCTAACAGTAAAGAATCCTCTTCTATGTTGGTGGAAAAACCTTCTCTCCTCCAGACGCAAAGAATGCCCCCTTGTGCCCGTCACCTTCCTTGGTATAAACAGATCCTCAGCGAGATATTTGTATTGTCCCCTTATATACTTATACATGGTTATTAGATCGCCCCTCAGTCGTCTTTTTTCTAGACTAAATAATCCTAATTTCGCTAATCTATCTGGGTATTGTAGTTCTCCCATCCCCTTTATTAATTTTGTTGCCCTCCTTTGTACTCTCTCTAGTTCCATTATATCCTTCCTGAGCACCGGTGCCCAAAACTGGACACAGTACTCCATGTGCGGTCTAACTAGGGATTTGTACAGAGGCAGTATAATGCTCTCATCATGTGTATCCAGACCTCTTTTAATGCACCCCATGATCCTGTTTGCCTTGGCAGCTGCTGCCTGGCACTGGCTGCTCCAGGTAAGTTTATCATTAACTAGGATCCCCAAGTCCTTCTCCCTGTCAGATTTACCCAGTGGTTTCCCATTCAGTGTGTAATGGTGACATTGATTCCTTCTTCCCATGTGTATAACCTTACATTTATCATTGTTAAACCTCATCTGCCACCTTTCAGCCCAAGTTTCCAACTTATCCAGATCCATCTGTAGCAGAATACTATCTTCTCTTGTATTAACTGCTTTACATAGTTTTGTATCATCTGCAAATATCGATATTTTACTGTGTAAACCTTCTACCAGATCATTAATGAATATGTTGAAGAGAACAGGTCCCAATACCGACCCCTGCGGTACCCCACTGGTCACAGCGACCCAGTTAGAGACTATACCATTTATAACCACCCTCTGCTTTCTATCACTAAGCCAGTTACTAACCCATTTACACACATTTTCCCCCAGACCAAGCATTCTCATTTTGTGTACCAACCTCTTGTGCGGCACGGTATCAAACGCTTTGGAAAAATCGAGATATACCACGTCCAATGACTCACCGTTGTCCAGCCTATAGCTTACCTCTTCATAAAAACTGATTAGATTGGTTTGACAGGAGCGATTTCTCATAAACCCATGCTGATATGGAGTTAAACAGTTATTCTCATTGAGATAATCCAGAATAACATCCCTCAGAAACCCTTCAAATATTTTACCAACAACAGAGGTTAGACTTACTGGCCTATAATTTCCAGGTTCACTTTTAGAGCCCTTTTTGAATATTGGCACCACATTTGCTATGCGCCAATCCTGCGGAACAGACCCTGTCGCTATAGAGTCCCTAAAAATAAGAAATAATGGTTTATCTATTACATTACTTAGTTCTCTTAGTACTCGTGGGTGTATGCCATCCGGACCCGGAGATTTATCTATTTTAATCTTATTTAGCCGGTTTCGCACCTCTTCTTGGGTTAGATTGGTGACCCTTAATATAGGGTTTTCATTGTTTCTTGGGATTTCACCTAGCATTTCATTTTCCACCGTGAATACCGTGGAGAAGAAGGTGTTTAATATGTTAGCTTTTTCCTCGTCATCTACAACCATTCTTTCCTCACTATTATTTAAGGGGCCTACATTTTCAGTTTTTATTCTTTTACTATTGATATAGTTGAAGAACAGTTTGGGATTAGTTTTACTCTCCTTAGCAATGTGCTTCTCTGTTTCCTTTTTGGCAGCTTTAATTAGTTTTTTAGATAAAGTATTTTTCTCCCTATAGTTTTTTAGAGCTTCAATGGTGCCATCCTGCTTTAGTAGTGCAAATGCTTTCTTTTTACTGTTAATTGCCTGTCTTACTTCTTTGTTTAGCCACATTGGGTTTTTCCTATTTCTAGTCCTTTTATTCCCACAAGGTATAAACCGCTTACACTGCCTATTTAGGATGTTCTTAAACATTTCCCATTTATTATCTGTATTCTTATTTCTGAGGATATTGTCCCAGTCTACCAGATTAAGGGCATCTCTAAGCTGGTCAAACTTTGCCTTCCTAAAGTTCAGTGTTTTTGTGACTCCCTGACAAGTCCCCCTAGTGAAAGACAGGTGAAACTGCACAATATTGTGGTCGCTATTTCCTAGATGCCCGACCACCTGCAGATTTGTTATTCTGTCAGGTCTATTAGATAGTATTAGGTCTAAAAGTGCTGCTCCTCTGGTTGGATTCTGCACCAATTGTGAAAGATAATTTTTCTTGGTTATTAGCAGAAACCTGTTGCCTTTATGGGTTTCACAGGTTTCTGTTTCCCAGTTAATATCCGGGTAGTTAAAGTCCCCCATAACCAGGACCTCATTATGGGTTGCAGCTTCATCTATCTGCTTTAGAAGTAGACTTTCCATGGTTTCTGTTATATTTGGGGGTTTGTAACAGACCCCAATGAGAATTTTGTTACCATTTTTCCCTCCATGAATTTCGACCCATATGGACTCGACATCCTCATTTCCTTCGCTAATATCCTCCCTTAAAGTGGACTTTAGACAAGACTTTACATAAGACTTTACAAAAAAAAATTGTTTTTTTATTTTATAAACTTCTGACTAGAGATGAGCGGTGTTCGAGTTGAACTGTTCGCCAATCTCAAATTTGAGCTGTTTTGGGCGGTGTTCGAGTCGTTCGACAAACCCAAACAATTTGCTTAAAATTCGGATGTTCGAGTTTCTGTTCGATAACTGTTCGTTCAGCAAAAGCCTCGCTTGATTTGCACATTAAAACTGTTTATCATTGTTAATAGACTGTCTCAGTGTATAGTGGGTGGGGTGGGTGGGGGGGGCGGGGGATAAATCTGTGCTGAAATAACGCTGATCTCCATTTTTTTTTCTTTCCCGCATTTACATTGGAGCGATGCAGTCTCTCAGCCTATCAGCAGTGCGCACACACACAGCAATGTGCATGTGATGCACACGGGCAAGGGCATGTGTCATTGGCTGTGTATGTCACATATCCTTGCCCTATAAAACCAGCCATTTGCCCCATTGCCACCATTTCCTCAATGCTGCAGCTTAGTGTTAGATGGCACTACTGCTGCTGTGGCCGCTATACAGACAAAGAGTGTTTCTTTGGAGCGAATTGTCAGAGAGATAAGTTTGGGGAGTGGAACTAGTTGTAATATCAGCCCTTTTGAGGGTATGTTACAGCAGTTCATAGCACTGTTTGCCAGGCAGGTCTGTGCCAGTGCTGTGCAAGTGTTTCTCATAGCATTTGGTGCAATCTAGCTCAGCTAATCCTTTTGGGCTAGTAGCATTGTCTGATAGTCATCTGAGTAGCCCGCCTGTGAAACTAACAACACCGCCTGTGTATCTCTATTTTCACTGCATCTAATCCAGTTAATAGTTTAGGGCCTAGGAGCAGTGTCTGCACATCAGCAGAGTAGCCCGCCTGTGAAACAAACTATACAGCCTGTGTATCTCTATTTTCACTGCATCTAATCCAGTTAATAGTTTAGGGCCTAGGAGCAGTGTCTGCACATCAGCAGAGTAGCCCGCCTGTGAAACAAACTATACCGCCTGTGTATCTCTATTTTCACTGCATCTAATCCAGTTAATAGTTTAGGGCCTAGGAGCAGTGTCTGCACGTCAGCAGAGTAGCCCGCCTGTGAAACAAACTATACCACCTGTCTATCTCTATTTTCACTGCATCTAATCCAGTTAATAGTTTAGGGCCTAGGAGCAGTGTCTGCACGTCAGCAGAGTAGCCCGCCTGTGAAACAAACTATACCGCCTGTGTATCTCTATTTTCACTGCATCTAATCCAGTTAATAGTTTAGGGCCTAGAAGCAGTGTCTGCACGTCAGCAGAGTAGCCCGCCTGTGAAACAAACTATACCGCCTGTGTATCTCTATTTTCACTGCATCTAATCCAGTTAATAGTTTTGGGCCTAGGAGCAGTGTCTCCACGTCAGCAGAGTAGCCCCCTGTGAAACAAACTATACCGCCTGTGTATCTCTATTTTCACTGCATCTAATCCAGTTAATAGTTTAGGGCCTAGGAGCAGTGTCTGCACGTCAGCAGAGTAGCCCGCCTGTGAAACAAACTATACCGCCTGTGTATCTCTATTTTCACTGCATCTAATCCAGTTAATAGTTTAGGGCCTAGGAGCAGTGTCTGCACGTCAGCAGAGTTGCCCACCTGTGAAACAAACTATACCGCCTGTGTATCTCTATTTTCACTGCATCTAATCCAGTTAATAGTTTTGGGCCTAGGAGCAGTGTCTCCACGTCAGCAGAGTAGCCCGCCTGTGAAACAAACTATACCACCTGTGTATCTCTATTTTCACTGCATCTAATCCAGTTAATAGTTTAGGGCCTAGGAGCAGTGTCTGCACGTCAGCAGAGTAGCCCGCCTGTGAAACAAACTATACCGCATGTGTATCTCTATTTTCACTGCATCTAATCCAGTTAATAGTTTAGGGCCTAGAAGCAGTGTCTGCACGTCAGCAGAGTAGCCCGCCTGTGAAACAAACTATACCGCCTGTGTATCTCTATTTTCACTGCATCTAATCCAGTTAATAGTTTAGGGCCTAGGAGCAGTGTCTGCACGTCAGCAGAGTAGCCCGCCTGTGAAACAAACTATACCGCCTATGTATCTCTATTTTCACTGCATCTAATCCAGTTAATAGTTTAGGGCCTAGGAGCAGTGTCTGCACGTCAGCAGAGTAGCCCGCCTGTGAAACAAACTATACCGCCTGTGTATCTCTATTTTCACTGCATCTAATCCAGTTAATAGTTTAGGGCCTAGAAGCAGTGTCTGCACGTCAGCAGAGTAGCCCGCCTGTGAAACAAACTATACCGCCTGTGTATCTCTATTTTCACTGCATCTAATCCAGTTATTAGTTTAGGGCCTAGGAGCAGTGTCTGCACGTCAGCAGAGTAGCCCGCCTGTGAAACAAACTATACCGCCTGTGTATCTCTATTTTCACTGCATCTAATCCAGTTAATAGTTTAGGGCCTAGGAGCAGTGTCTGCGCGTCAGCAGAGTAGCCCGCCTGTGAAACAAACTATACCGCCTGTGTATCTCTATTTTCACTGCATCTAATCCAGTTAATAGTTTAGGGCCTAGGAACAGTGTCTGCATGTCAGCAGAGTAGCGCGCCTGTAAAACAAACTATACCCCCTGTGTATCTCTATTTTCACTGCATCTAATCCAGTTATTAGTTTAGGGCCTAGGAGCAATGTCTGCACGTCAGCAGAGTAGCCCGCCTGTGAAACAAACTATACCGCCTGTGTATCTCTATTTTCACTGCATCTAATCCAGTTAATAGTTTTGGGCCTAGGAGCAGTGTCTCCACGTCAGCAGAGTAGCCCGCCTGTGAAACAAACTATACCACCTGTGTATCTCTATTTTCACTGCATCTAATCCAGTTAATAGTTTAGGGCCTAGGAGCAGTGTCTGCACGTCAGCAGAGTAGCCCGCCTGTGAAACAAACTATACCGCCTGTGTATCTCTATTTTCACTGCATCTAATCCAGTTAATAGTTTAGGGCCTAGAAGCAGTGTCTGCACGTCAGCAGAGTAGCCCGCCTGTGAAACAAACTATACCGCCTGTGTATCTCTATTTTCACTGCATCTAATCCAGTTAATAGTTTAGGGCCTAGGAGCAGTGTCTGCACGTCAGCAGAGTAGCCCGCCTGTGAAACAAACTATACCGCCTGTGTATCTCTATTTTCACTGCATCTAATCCAGTTAATAGTTTAGGGCCTAGGAGCAGTGTCTGCACGTCAGCAGAGTAGCCCGCCTGTGAAACAAACTATACCGCCTGTGTATCTCTATTTTCACTGCATCTTATCCAGTTAATAGTTTAGGGCCTAGAAGCAGTGTCTGCACGTCAGCAGAGTAGCCCGCCTGTGAAACAAACTATACCGCCTGTGTATCTCTATTTTCACTGCATCTAATCCAGTTATTAGTTTAGGGCCTAGGAGCAGTGTCTGCGCGTCAGCAGAGTAGCCCGCCTGTGAAACAAACTATACCGCCTGTGTATCTCTATTTTCACTGCATCTAATCCAGTTAATAGTTTAGGGCCTAGGAACAGTGTCTGCATGTCAGCAGAGTAGCGCGCCTGTAAAACAAACTATACCCCCTGTGTATCTCTATTTTCACTGCATCTAATCCAGTTATTAGTTTAGGGCCTAGGAGCAATGTCTGCACGTCAGCAGAGTAGCCCGCCTGTGAAACAAACTATACCGCCTGTGTATCTCTATTTTCACTGCATCTAATCCAGTTATTAGTTTTGGGCCTAGTACCACAGTTTGGCCACTCAGTTCTGCTCGGTTTTCATCCATCGGTTGTTGTGCCAACAAGTACAGATACAGAGTTGCCAATTAGTTAAGCACTAAAATGAGTGGCAAAAGGCCTGCTGCTGGTGGAAAGGGGAATAGGTGTGTTGGAAAGGGAAAAAAAGGTTGTGTCCATGGGGTAGGTGGTAAAGCAACAGTAACATCTGCAGAAGAAAGACCATCTTCCAGCCAAAGTAAGATGTCTACTTGTTTTCGTGGACAAACTGATATGATCCCTTTCTTACAACCATAGCTACAAGTATCGCCAAAAAATTCCAGATGAGGCACAAAAACAGCAGGTGCTTGAACGGATATCAAGTGCTCGTTCAAGTGGGCTCTCCTCCATGTCAACTTCAACATCACAACTTCTCCAGTCCTCAGAATTGTCACCCCAATCGCACTTGCTTCCTCACAGCTCCCAAGTCTCCAGCTGCCCGTCTGAGCATGGGGTAACACACATGGTTGAGTCTGTAGAGCTGTTTACGCATACTATAGCCTGGGAATCAGAGGTCTGCTCCAGAGCTTCTGTGAATCCAGACGAGGAAAGGATCTGCACTGATGCCTAGAATCTTTGTGAGTCGGATCCAGGCCCAGATGAAGAAGGTTCTGATCATAATGCAGACCCTCGTTCCATAACTGTAACTCCTGTTGGTGGAGACAATGAGGAAGATGATGATGAGATTGAGATCCCTGATTGGAATGAAAACTTGACTTTTCGGTCGGGGCAGGAAGAGGTTGGCTCTGAGGACGACGGGTGTGAGAACACACAGGATGATGATGACGAGGTTGTAGACCCCACTTACTGTCAACCCCCAGTCCGCCAGTCCATGAGGTGAGCAGAGGAGGTGAAGGAGGATGCTAGTGATGAGTCTGACGACGAGGTAACGGTGCGCCTTCCTAGACAGAGAAGGAGTACTGGAAGCACATCAACAACTGCATCCTCAACCCCAACTGTGCCTCAGACCAGAAGTCGTGGTGGCTCTTCAGGTTGCATGGGCTCTAAGCCTTGCATAGCCTGGGCATTTTTTGACATCGCTAAGGATTACCCAAGTCATGTTGTCTGTAAGATTTGTCAACAAAATCTCAGTAGAGGCCAAAAAATCACTAGCTTGAGTACTTCATGCATGAACCGTCACATGGATATGAGGCATCAGTTACAGTGGGAAGCTCACTGTGCTACAATGAGGCCTAGTGGGCTGGGTCAACCACCATCTGCCCCATCAAGTGCATCCGCGTCCTCTTCATCCTCTCTGACTGACAGCAGTCGCACATGGTTTTGGATGCAGACTTTCCACCTCTTTACCCGCAACAGCCAGTGTGATTGGCAGGTCGTCAGGACATTTGCTAGTGGAAACACCTGCTGGTGTTGAACGCTCTCCAACATCGACACCACATTTTGATCAAGGCAACATAACATCTCTGCCTGCATCTTCCTCACAGACCAGCAGTTTGCCGAGGACATCCTACTCAACTCCGTCTAAGCACGGCAGCCAGCCCTCAGTCCCTCAGATGTGGACAAGTAAAAGACCATTTCCTCCTAGCCATGACAAAGCTAAGAGGTTGAATTTCTCCATCTGCAAGCTGTTGGCTACAGAAATGCTGCCTTTCCGCCTGGTGGACACAGAGGATTATGTCCGTCGCACTGCCTCAGTACTAGATGCCCAGTCGCCACTACTTCTCAAAGAAAGCTGTGCCTGCGCTACACCAGCATGTCGCACACAACATCACTGCTTCCTTGAGAAACTCTGTGTGTGACAGGGTGCATTTCACCACAGACACTTGGATGAGTAGACATGGACAGGGGCGTTACATGTCGGTGACTGGGCACTGGGTAACTACGGCGACATCAGGAGAAGGGGCTGCTTTCCAAGTCTTGCCGTCGCCACGAGTTGCTTATCGATCCTCTGTATCTAGAAGTTCCTCCACTGCTTCTGCCTCCTCAACCTCCTCTCGGTCCTCCACCTGCACTCAAAGCCTGTGTGGTAATGCCACCCAAGTTGTAACTGCGCAGAAGGAATCCTGCACACCTCCTCACTATGCTGTCAACATGGCTCAATGGCATAAGGCAGTGTTTACATTGAAATGTCTCGGAAATGTGAGTCACACAGCAGAGGAGTCATGGTCAGCTCTGGAGACCGAGTTCCATCAATGGTTGTCTCCACTCAACCTGCAGCCAGGGAAGGCTGTGTGCGACAATGCTGCAAATCTGGGTGCGGCCCTTCGCCGGGGCAATGTCACACACGTGCCTTGTATGGCTCACGTTGGTTGTCCAGCATTTTTTATCCCACTATCCCGGACTAGATGGGCTTCTGCAGAGGGCACGGTGTTATGATCTGGTGGTTTAGGAACAACATGAGACAAGCTCTGAAGGAGGTGGTATCTGTACTGACCGCAAACCCTGAACCTAGCGACGCAACTAAAAATAGCCGTGGGGGGTACCTGACGCTCCCTAGACCCCTCGGCAAAGCCTAAGATCTAACTTCCCCTAAAGATGGAAACAGGAAACCTATCTTGCCTCAGAGAAAATCCCCAAAGGAAAGATAGCCCCCCACAAATATTGACGGTGAGAGGAGGGGAAAATAACATACGCAGAAATGAAATCAGATTTTAGCATAAGAGGCCAGTCTAGCTTGATAGATAGGACAGGGAAGGATACTGTGCGGTCAGTATAAAAACTACAAAACAATCCACACAGAGTTTACAAAAATCTCCACACCTGACTAAAGGTGTGGAGGGTAAATCTGCTTCCCAGAGCTTCCAGCTAACAGAAATAATCCATACTGACAAGCTGGACAAATATAGAATGCACAGAACAATAAGTCCACAACATGTGGACTGAAATGAGCAAAGCCAGAACTTATCTTTGCAGAAATTGGTCAGGAAACCAGGAGAATCCAAGCAGAGATGTGAATCCAGCCAGGAAATATTGACAAGTGGCACTGGCTGAAGAAAGAACCAGACTTAAATAGCCGAGCAGAAGAGACGATAAGTGGAGGCAGCTGATGACAGCTAACTCCAAGGAGCAGCCATACCACTAGAAACCACAAGAGGGAGCCCAAGAGCAGAACTCACAAAAGTGCCACTTACAACCACCGGAGGGAGCCCAAGAGCGGAATTCACAACAGCACGGTCGCTGTGTGCTCACTTCCGCCGTTTGCATCCCGCAGCTCGACGACTTGCATCTCTACAGAAGTCGTTGGGCCTTCCAGTTCACCGGCTGAAATGCGAAGTGGCCACACGGTGGAATTCAACTCTGCACATGTTGCAGCGACTGTGGCAGCACCGGTGAGCCCTGGTGCAATACGTAATGACGTATAGTCTGGGCCAACGAGATCAAGAGGTGGGGCAAATCACGCTGCAGGAGTGGTCTCAGATCAGGGACCTATGCACCCTTCTGCACAGTTTTGAAAAAGCAACGAAGATGTTTAGTGCTGACGATGCCATTATCAGCATGACCATTCCGGTGATTTACATGCTGGAGCACACCTTACACAGTGTTCGGAGTCAGGTGGTGGAACAAGAGGAGGAGGAGGAGAAACAGGAGGAGTCATATGCGGAAAGGATCATATCTCCAAGGTCAAGAAGGTTGGCAGCACCAAGGCAGCTGGCATTGGAGGCTGAGGGAGAGGGGTTACTGAGGGTGCATGGTAGCAGCCAAACTGTTGAGGAAAGTGCAGGAGGCAAGGAAGAAGTGGAGGACAAACTGGCGCTGGGCATGGAAGACTCATCAGATGAGGGAGACCTTGATCAAATTTCTGTTGGGCGACTTGGGGGGAGAGGGCAGACGAAGGAAGCATGATTCTCACCTCGCCACCACCAAGACAACAAGGACTTGGTCCTCCTGGATGCGCAAGACACATGAATGCCTTCTTGCTGCACTACCTGCAACATGACCCTCGGATTGTCAGAATCTGAAGTAATGCCAACTACTGGGCTGCCACACTCTTAGATCCCCGGTACCAAAGCAAATTTGGTGAAATAATTCCTGCCATAGAAAGGGATTTACGCATGGAGGAGTATCAGCAGAGACTGTAACAGAATCTAACATCTGTGTTTCCAATAAACACCAGTGGTGCACGTAGTGATTCTGAGTTCTAACTTGCCAACCATGGGACTATCAAGTCATCACTCAAACCGTAACAGTAACATCGTATCTGGTGGTAACAGCAATTTTTTCCAATCGTTTCAAGATTTTTTTAGACTATCCTTTGCAAGGCCACAGGAGACAAGAAGTCTGACGCACGGCTAACGCCTAGAGAGGATGGTACAAGAGTATCTTCAAGTTAACATCGATGCCATGACTGTGGAACTGGACCCTTGCTCATTTTGGGCTTCCAATCTTGAAAAATGGCCTGAGCTCACCACTCATGCCTTGGAGATCTTGTCGTGCCCCGCAGCCAGCATTCTCTTTGAACGTGTGTTCAGCGCTGCTGGTGGTGTGCTGACAGATAAGCGCACGCGGCTGTCCAGGGACAATGTAGACAGACTAACGTTCATCAAGATGAACAAATCCTGGATCCGCAAGGACTTTTCTACCCCTGTGTCATCTTGGGGAGACTAAAAGCTTGATGATTTTTGAAAATCACCTCACCAACCGTTTTAAAAAAACTCTGGCGAAATTGATGCCACTTAAGTGGTGTCTGTGGCAGAATTTTTGGAAAAAATGGAGACTATTTTATTTAGTCCTTTTGCTGAGTTTTACATAACATTGCCATCGTCAATTCCAGGTGGGTGGGGTTGTCTGCAGAGTTGTTTCCTTATACTATGGCCTGGGATTCAGAGGTCTGCTTCAAAGCTTCAGTGTCTGCTAGTCAGCAGAGTAGCCCAGCCACCCACTGCCTGTTTACTTAAGTACCATTTTTAACAGCATGTAGCCCAGGAAATCCTTTTGGGCCTAATAGAATTTGGTGCTACTCAGCAGCGTACTTCACCCATGAAGCAAGCTAAACTGCCTGTTTACCTAACTACTATTTTGTAACGGCATCTAGCCCAGGAAATCCGTTTGGACCTAGTAGAATTTAGTGATACTCAGCAGCGTACCCCATCCATGAACCAAGCTACACCACCTGTTTACCTAAGTACTATTTTTTAACGGCATCTAGCCCAGGAAATCATTTTGGGCCTAGTAGAATTTGGTGCAACTCAGCAGCGTACCCCACCCATGAAGCAAGCTACACCGCCTGTTTACCTAACTACTATTTTGTAACGGCATCTAGCCCAGGAAATCTGTTTTGGCCGAGTAGAATTTAGTGATACTCAGCAGCGTACCCCACCCATGAAGCAAGCTACACCGCCTGCTGATATAATTACTAATTTTTAACGGCATCTAGCCCAGGAAATCCTTTTGGGCCTAGTAGAATTTGGTGCAACTCAGCAGCGTACCCCACCCATGAAGCAAGCTACACCGCCTGTTTTCCTAACTACTATTTTGTAATGGCATCTAGCCCAGGAAATCCGTTTGGGCCTTGTAGAATTTAGTGATACTCAGCAGCGTACCCCGCCCATGAAGCAAGCTACACCGCCTGTTGATCTAATTACTAATTTTTAACTGCATCTAGCCCAGGAAATCGTTTTGTACCTAATAGCATTTTGTGCTACTCAGCAGAGTACCCCACCCATGAAGCAAGCTACACCGCCTGTTTACCTAACTACTATTTTGGAACGGCACCTAGCCCAGGAAATCTGTTTGGGCCTAATAGAATTTAGTGATACTCAGCAGCGTACCCCACCCATGAAGCAAGCTACACCGCCTGCTGATATAATTACTAATTTTTAACTGCATCTAGCCCAGGAAATCGTTTTGTACCTAATAACATTTTGTGCTACTCAGCAGAGTACCCCACCCATGAAGAAAGCTAACCGCCTGTTTACCTAACTACTATTTTGTAATGGCATCTAGCCCAGGAAATTAGTTTGGGCCTAGTAAAATTTAGTGCTACTCAGCAGCGTACCTCACTTATGAAGTAAGCTACACTGCCTGTTTACCTAACTACTATTTTGTAACAGCATCTAGCCCAGGAAATCCGTTTGGGCCTAGTAGAATTTAGTGATACTCAGCAGCGGACCCCACCCATGAATCAAGCTACACTACCTGTTGATCTAATTACTAATTTTTAACTGCATCTAGCCCAGGAAATCGTTTTGTACCTAATAGCATTTTGTGCTACCCAGCAGAGTACCCCACCTATGAAGCAAGCTACACTGCCTGTTTACCTAACTACTATTTTGTAACGGCATCTAGCCCAGGAAATCCATTTGGGCCTAGTGGAATTTAATGATACTCAGCAGCGTACCCCACCCATGAAGCAAGCTACACCGCCTGTTTACCTAAGTACTATTTTGTAACGGCATCTAGCCCAGGAAATCAGTTTGGGCCTAGTAGAATTTAGTGCTACTCTGCAGCGTACCCAACCCATGAAGCAAGCTACACCGCCTGTTTACCTAACTACTATTTTGTAACAGCATCTAGCCCAGGAAATCCGTTTGGGCCTAGTAGAATTTAGTGATACTCAGCAGCGTACCCCACCCATGAATCAAGCTACACCACCTGTTGATCTAATTACTAATTTTTAACTGCATCTAGCCCAGCAAATCGTTTTGTACCTAATAGCATTTTGTGCTACCCAGCAGAGTACCCCACCTATGAAGCAAGCTACACCGCCTGTTTACCTAACTACTATTTTGTAACGGCATCTAGCCCAGGAAATCCATTTGGGCCTAGTGGAAGTTAGTGATACTCAGCAGCGTACCCCACCCATGAAGCAAGCTACACCGCCTGTTTACCTAACTACTATTTTGTAATGGCATGGACCATGTAGAATTTAGTGATACTCAGCAGCGTACCCCACCCATGAATCAAGCTACACCACCTGTTGATCTAATTACTAATTTTTAACTGCATCTAGCCCAGCAAATCGTTTTGTACCTAATAGCATTTTGTGCTACCCAGCAGAGTACCCCACCTATGAAGCAAGCTACACCGCCTGTTTACCTAACTACTATTTTGTAACGGCATCTAGCCCAGGAAATCCATTTGGACCTAGTAGAATTTAGTGCTACTCAGCAGCGTTCCCCACCCATGAAGCAACTACACCGCCTGTTTACCAAAGTACTATTTTTTAACGGCATCTGGCCAAGGAAATCCTTTTGGGCCTTATAGCAATTTCTGCTACTCAGCAGAGTACCCCACCCATGAAGCAAGCTACACCGCCTTCTTTCTTTCTAAATCTAACCCCTCGGCTCTGGGGTGTCCACTCTCCCTCCAGCTCTCTCCTTCTCACAGGTGGACTACCGCGTATTTTCACACTGTGGCAAATCTTTTTGGCCCAGGCATAAGAAGTTATCGAAGTAATGGATAATATGTGCCGCCTTACAAACGTCCATGATGACACATTCGAGGAAGCAACTAAACGCCTCAAATAGCAGGATATGGAGCACCCCATGGGCAAACAGCGATCTATGTAGTATGCTCCTTCACAGAAGCAGCCCAATGGGAGGACACTATTCGGAGGCACAGGTAGTAACCGGAACGCCCCCTCAATGTCTGTTTTGGCCATTAGGGTGCCCCTTACCAACTTCTTGACCCGCATGATTTTTTGGCACAACTCCCAACGGGGGTACCGCTACGTCTTCTAATGAAAGTGTTCTGAATGCACCCGCCGCCATTCTACCTAAAGATATTTCTTTTTAAATTTTTTTTTTTCAAGACGTCTGGGTGTTGGTAGAGTGAGTTTAGATTTTTACTCCAGCCTTTCTTGATTTTAGAAGGGCATGACATGCCTATATCTGTGTCTCCTCCTTTTACTCCTCCAACTCTTTTCTTTTCACATGACTATATGTAGTTGTGACTTTTCCATGTTTGTTGTGTCTTCTGAGCAGTTTGTCAGCTTTTGGACACCTTTTAATGTGTTTTCTATGTGTTTTCCATGTGTTTGTATGTGTTTGTGTTTGCCTGCCATTGGTTTCAATGGGGTTCGACGGTGTTCGTCGAACGTTTGACGAACAGTTCGGTGAACACCTCCCTGTTCGACGAACCTAACTGAACCCGAACACTAGGGAGGTGGCTCAACACTACTTCTGACAACATGTCTCTGAATTTCCAAGCAATAATTTTTTATTTTATTTTTTTCTGACAAAGAAAAATGGTCTAAATCAAATAAAAACCCAGTGCTTTCAGACATCAAATAATGCAAAGAAAACAAATTCATAATCATTTAGAAACAACAATACTAATGTTTTAACTCAGGAAGAGATCAGAAATCAATATTTTGTGGAATAACCATGATTTTTAATCACAGTTTTCATGCATCTTGGCATGCTTTCCATCAGTCTCTCTCACTGCTTCTGGCGCAAAAATTTAAGCACTTCTTCTTTGTTTGATGGCTTGTGACTATTCATCAACCTCTTGATTACATTCCAGAGGTTTTCAATGGGGTTCAGGTCTGGAGATTGGGATGGCCATGACAGGGTTTTGATGTGGTGGTCTCTTACTTTTTGCCAGAGCTGTATCTTGTGATGAAATGGTAGTTTAAGTGAGGAGTGTTACGTTTTGAGAAAAATGCTGATTAGAGCAGAAAAATACATACCATCTGATAAAAATGGTGGTCTTAGGACTCGCTTACACTAACCTATAAATCAGAAGGGTGGAATCTGGTAAAAAATCAGATTCCACTCAGGTCAATGTTATTCAGTGAGGCAGTGCAGATCTGCGTATTTTTTCTCAGCTATATTTGGCATGAGAAAAAAAAAGTAGCATGCCATGATCTAACTCCGAAAAAATTGCCGTGCAAGAAAAAGAATCGCATCCCATAAGGATCATCAGTGGCATCCAATTTTTACAGATACATTACAAATCTGAAGCATAGGAAGCTGTAAATGGTCCTGTACAAGATTAAAAGCTACTGAGTAAAAAATGTATTGCATACTAATAGCATATGGGCAGCACATGAAAAAAAATCTCCCACTCTCCTGATTGAGAATGGGACCAATTTTTAATATGCTAGTGGACAGGTGGCTTGTCATCATTGGTGGAACAATTTATTCAGAATCATACCAGCTCAAGAAAAATTTCAGGACATCTGTCCATGAGTTGAATTTCAAGAGAACATTGGTCCTGCAGCAAGACAAACACTCAAAGCACACAAGACATTCTGCAAAAGAATGGTTACAGAAAAATAAACTTGAAATTTTGAAATGGCCAAGTCAAGGTCCTGACCTTAACACAACAGAAATTATGTCAAAGAACCTGAAGAGAGCAATTTATGGGAGAAAATCTTTTAACCTCACACAATTGAAGCTTTTTTTGTTTGGAAAAATGACTTAAAATGCCTCCAAGTCAATGTGCAAGACTAATCAACAATTACCGGAAACATTTAGATGCATATATTGATGTACAGAGGCATAACAAAATATACTGAGTGCGAAGGATCACATACTTTGGCCACTTGCAAACGTACAATATTGGATAATGTAAATCATTTAAAAACTGAGAAAGCCTAAAATGTTTGACTCATTTATTTGATTTGGTTCTCCTTCGCTACTTTTAGAACTTTTGAAAAATCTGCTACAGTTTTGGGACAAATTTATGCAGAAATATAGAAAACTCTGAAGGGTTCACAAACCTCCAGGCACCACTATAAATATAGCAAGGCATTGTCAGTAATGACTGGCAGCAGCCTGCTGAAGGAAACCTGCCTGCTGTCTCCAACGTTCGTAAGTTCTTTACTATTTTGAGAGACTCCTGGACAATCCCGGAGTTTCGCTAATATGCAATATCTTGACAAAAGAAGGAACACTCATTCTGGTAGGGTGTAAAAATGAACAGGATTTTTACTAAACGTACGAACAAATATACTGGGCTATAAATAACTATTCTGCTGGAGATATGTCAGGAAATTCTACAATTTAGCCAACATACTGTATGAATTTCTAGTGCCAACATTTATTTAAACATAAGTATTTGTTCTGCCTCGTTGATTCTGAGCTTAAAATTGATTCTTATTGTAATAGCTTTTCTATAAAATGTGCAAATCATTACCTTGAAAATTGTACCATGTCACTTCTAGCTGCCAGAAAGCAGTAATTCACCTTGCAAAAATCACTAACATTTAGCTACAATAGAAGATTAGGAGGTACAGTAAATTCTCTCAGCTTTAGAACACTATCTCCTAAAGACCCATCACTCGGTGCGATATTATTGACTTCTTCAAACCATCCACAGTTGTACCTCACTAAAAATGCTAAATATTTTCACTATAAAGGACCTGTAACTTGCAATATATAGAGTGTTCAGTGCAAATAAGTACACACTCTTTGAAAATTAACATCTTAGTTAATATTTAGCTAAATACAAGAACAGTTTCCAAACTTTTGACAAAGATGAGTTTCATAGAGCATTTTTCTTTAACCCATAACATGAAAGTAAGGTTACTAGTATAACTTTTATTACAAAAATCTTCACTTTTACTCAAATTAGTGGACCCCACATATAAATTTTGTAGAATTTTGTATGATTTCTTCGATATTTTTGATAGCACCATAGAACAACTCAGCACAGACGGTGACAACCGTGGCATACGCTGCAAACACGTTTCCTGCAGCGGTGCTCCAGGTGCGCCGAACGTCTGTGAAGAAAATCTAATCTACCCGAAGATTTCATCCATTATAAGTTCATGCTAAAAACATACAACTCTGCCCTTCACCTCTCCAAACAAACCTATTTCAACACCCTGATTACCTCACTGTCAAATAACCCTAAACATCTCTTTGACACTTTCCAGTCCCTACTCAACCCAAGAGAGCAGGCCCCAACCACGGATCTCCACGCTGACGATCTGGCCAATTACTTCAAAGAATAAATTGACCACATTCGACAGGAAATCATCTCCCAATCTCTTCATACCATGCACTGTCCTCCCTCCCCCACTGCATCTAGTTCACTCTCTGACTTTGAAGCAGTTACAGAAGAAGAAGTAAGCAAGCTCCTTGCATCTTCTCGCCCGACCACTTGCACCAGTGACCCCATTCCGTCACATCTCCTCCAGTCCCTTTCCCCGGCTGTCACCTCTCACCTAACAAAAATATTCAACCTTTCTCTCACTTCCGGTATTTTTCCCTCCACATTTAAGCATGCCATCATACATCCATTACTTAAAAAACTATCCCTCGACCAAAACTGTGCCACTAATTATAGACCTGTCTCTAATCTTCCCTTCATCTCTAAACTCCTCGAACGCCTGGTCCACTCCCGTCTTACCCGCTATCTCTCAGATAACTCTCTTCTCGACCCTCTTCAATCTGGCTTCCGCTCTTTACACTCTACTGAAACTGCCCTCACTAAAGTCTCTAATGACCTACTAACAGCTAAATCTAATGGTCACTACTCCATGCTAATTCTCTTGGATCTCTCCGCAGCAATCAATACTGTGGATCATCAGCTCCTCCTCAATATGCTCCGCTCCATCGGCCTCAAGGACACCGTTCTCTCCTGATTCTCCTCCTATCTCTCTGACCGATCCTTCACTGTATGTTTTGCTGGTTCCTCCTCCTCTCACCTTCCCCTTACTGTTGGGGTTCCTCAAGGATCAGTCCTAGGCCCCCTCCTCTTCTCTTTTTATACTGCCCCTATTGGACAAACAATCAGTAGATTTGGTTTCCAGTACCATCTCTATGCTGACGACACCCAATTATACACCTCTTCTCCTGTTATCACGCCAACCTTTTTAGAAAACACCAGTGATTGTCTTACCGCTGTCTCTAACATCATGTCCTCCCTCTATCTGAAATTGAACCTGTCAAAAACTGAACTCCTCGTGTTCTCTCCCTCTACTAACCTACCTTTGCCTGACATTGCCATCTTTGTGTGCAGTTCCACCATTACTCCAAAGCAATATGCCCACTGCCTTGGGGTCATCCTTGATTCCGAGCTTTCATTCACCCCCCACATCCAATCACTGGCTCGTTCTTCTTATCTGCACCTCAAAAACATTTCTAGAATTCGCCCTTTTCTTACTTTCAAGTCTGCAAAAACTCTTACTGTTTCACTTATTCATTCCAGTCTGGACTATTGTAACTCTCTACTAATCGGCCTCCCTCTTACCAAACTCTCCCCGCTCCAATTTGTGCTGAATGCTGCAGCCAGGATCATATTCCTCACCAACCGTTACACCGATGCCTCTACCTTGTGCCAGTCATTACACTGGCTACCCATCCACTCCAGAATCCAGTACAAAACTACTACCCTCATCCACAAAGCACTCCATGGCTCAGCACCACCCTACATCTCCTCTCTGGTCTCAGTCTACC
Source organism: Ranitomeya imitator (assembly GCF_032444005.1). Classification (NCBI taxonomy): domain Eukaryota; kingdom Metazoa; phylum Chordata; class Amphibia; order Anura; family Dendrobatidae; genus Ranitomeya; species Ranitomeya imitator. Next base: position 63,673,576 of record NC_091286.1, read on the forward strand.
ACCCTACCCGTGCCCTCCGCTCCACTAATGACCTCAGGTTAGCATCCTCAATAATCAGAACCACCCACTCCCGTCTCCAAGACTTTATACGTGCTGTGCCGATTCTTTGGAATGCACTACCTAGGTTAAAACGATTAATCCCCAATCCCCACAGTTTTAAGTGTGCCCTAAAAACTCATTTGTTGAGATTGGCCTACCGCCTCAACGCATTAACCTAACGATCCCTGTGTGGCCTATCAAAAAGAAAAAAAACCATAATCAGGTTCCTCGCATCATGTTCTCATTCACTTTATGCAGTTAATGGCCCTCTGTGTCTGTACTGCTACATACTTAGGCAGTTAACTGGTTCATGCAGCTTTACATGAACACCTGAGCCTTTCACTATAGCTGGTCCGACTAACTACAGCAATTGTTACCATCCACCTCTCGTGTCTCCCCTTTTCCTCATAGTTTTGTAAGCTTGCGAGCAGGGCCCTCACTCCTCTTGGTATCTATCTTGAACTGTGATTTCTGTTATGCTGTAATGTCTATTGTCTGTACAAGTCCCCTCTATAATTTGTAAAGCGCTGCGGAATATGTTGGCGCTATATAAATAAAAATTATTATTATTATTATAGCGTCAAGTCTTTTAGACATGGAATGAACAAGTTAGCGTCATATTGCAAGATCTATATTTTTCCATTTGAACAACCTATTTTAGAGTCTGGATGCTGGATGCAGAGTGATGCTCAACTTGTATCTTCAGAATTAACCATTGGTATTTGATTGGGTTCAGATCAGGAGACAATCTTGGTCTATGAATCATTTTCACTTTGTTTTTTTTAGAAATGCAACAGTGGTCTTAGATGTGTGTTTTGAATCACTGTCCTGTTGAAAAAGTGCACGTCTATCAAGACATAGTGATGGTAGCATCTTTTCTTTCCATATAGAGCTGTACATCTGTGGATTTATATGACACAATCAATGAAATCTAACACCCCAACACCAACAGCACCTATGCAGTCTCACATAAGGACACTGCCACCACCATGTTTTACTGTAAGTATTATGCATTTTTGGTTTGTACTCTTCACCTTTGTGATGTCATACAGTATTTTAGGTGAGATTTTCTGTGCTTGGGCTTTAGGAGAACCTTCCGTCATGGTTGACCCCATGCATGCCATACCTCTGCGCTGTACACTTTATTGGGTCACGGGAAACACTCACTATGCTTTGGCTTTCTACTTCATTAGCTAACTGCAATGAACTTGCATGTCGATTTTCTTTAATTTTCTCAAGAGAAGGTGATAAATTCCATGGTCAGCCAAGACATCTCTGTGAGATTGTTGCAGTTCCATCTTTGTTACATTGTTGTATTACTTTTGCTACAGTATTCTGACTGATAAGTGAAGCTTTGCTGATCTTCTAGCTTTCACCTTTCTTGCGTAAATATATTTTTTTCTTTCTCTGGTCTTGACACATTTCTCTTCCATGTGGTGCCATTGCTGACAGCATTAAATAGGAAGGGATTTGTTAAATAACACTCCTTTATAAGCAAATCTCTGTGGGACACATGTAATAATTCGACTTACCTGTGGTTGAATTCTTGTTAATTAGAATTTTGTAATCTAAACTTTAGCTTTGCTCCTAAGACTTTCTTTGGGCCATACTACTTTTAGCAATAAGATCTTGAATTAATTTGTTGGGAAAATTATTTTTTGGGGCGTGCAAAATAGCAAATATTGTTTGCAATCAATAACCCACATTTGTGGGAGTATTTTGTAGCATGGCATCCATAGATAATGTTTTCTGACAAATCTGTTGTGATGCACTCATTTATGCTGAACAATGTATGCATTTTTTTTTTGCTTTATTCGTTAAACAGATGGTAATCATTCCTGATTGTTGTGCTGTCACACGTCCTATCACCCTAATTCATAATTCACTAAAACTAGAGTTTTGTCAGTCTTAAAGGGAATCTGTGACCAGATTTTTGCTATCTTAACATAATGAAGGAAAAGAGACACCAATTCCAAACATGAATCACTTAGTTTGCTTGGTGCAGCAGTTGTGACATAATCAGAGTTCTTAAATGTACCATGCAGTAAAGGTCAGAAAGTAGACCCTGCCCAAACCACAGCTCTCTATGTACATCATCTATTGACAGTAGGCTGCTTATCAGAGAAGGTGGCAAAGTTGGACAAATGCTGAAGTGAGCGACAGTCCTGGCAGTGATAATATCCTGGTGATAAAACCTTCATTATCTGGAAGCAACAGAACACAGCCTAATAAACAGCCTAATATACATTGCTGAAATCGGTGCATGAGGTGCATGCAGGAATTACAGGGATGTTTTTACATTATTACTAGAAACGGGCGAATCTTAACAGTAAAATTTGAGGTCTGTACCAAACATCAGCTGTTTGGGCACGGACCCTGAATACAGACTTCACCAGGAAGTCTGTGTTACTGTTTGGGTCTGGCATCCCGAACATTGGGTGTTTCTTGCGCTGTCATCTGCATGACAGCACGAGAAACACCAGTGGCTCTGATTGATAATAAGATCATTGCCTCTGATCTGCTGTGGTGATGAGAGCGCTGCGGTTCCCACGCTGTCAGATGACAGTGTGAGTCTGAAGCTGTGACCAAAGGTAAAGAGTTTACCTCCGGTCACAGGCGTCGACTGATGGGACTATTATTCCCATCGACCTACGCCTGCAGTCGCTAATAATAGTGAGAGCAAGCTCCCCTGATGGGTGCATTCAACCTGCACTAAAAATAAATAAATTAAGAAAAAAATGGCATGGGCTCACCTGTAATTTTGATAACAATCCAGACAAAATTGAGAGCTTCGAACTGCAACCCTCAGCTGTCAGCTTCAGCAAGGCTGGTTTTCAAGAAAAAAGGGGTCCAACACAGCTTTTTTTAAATTATTTAAATAAATAATTAAAAAAACAATGTGGGTTCTCCCACATTTCTGACAACCAGCTAAGCTAAGGCAGACAGCTGGGGGGCGGGTATTCTCAGGTTGGTAAGGGGCCATACATATTACCTGCAGTCGTCCCCCAAAAGGCACATCTAGTAGATGCGCAATTCTGGTGGTTTGTCCAGCTCTTCCCACTTGCTTGGTGGTGGTAGAAAGTGGGATTAATATTTGTGACATTGATGTCACCTTTGTATTGTGAATACTTTGTGACTTATCATGCATTTCATTTTGTGTATTTACCTTTCTTAATCAAGATTTTTTTAAATTGCGCATTTTAATGTTTCTTAATAAAGTTATACTTGACTAATTTTGGGGAAAGAATTTTCACTCTACTTGGGCAGAGGTGGCTTCCAGTGCTTTGTTTTCTTACCATATCATCTTGAGGATTTCTCTCATTAAGGCAGGTTTCACACTAGCGTTTGGCAGGGCTGTGGATGGCAGCCTTCTTCCTCCATTAAGCCCTGCCCACTGTCACACCTCTTCCTTCCGCTCCGCCTACATCTGTATGCATATGCGTACTCTATCTTTAACATTGGGTACGCAAGCCATGCGGATGTATGCGGATGCCTCCGCATGCGTCGTTTTGATGCTGAGCTGAAATGCGTTGAACACAACATGTTGCATTTTATTGCAGTCAGCGCAGCGTCAAAACGACGCATGCGGAGGCACCCACATACATCAGCATGGCCTGCGTACCCAATGTTAAAGATAGGGTATGCAGGACGCATGCAGACGTAGGCCGAGCTGAAGGAAGAGGTGTGGCAATGGGCAGGGCTTAACGGAGGAAGAAGGCTGCCATCTGCAGCCCTGCTGAATGCTAGTGTGAAACTAGCCTTAGATGGATCCATAGATAGGCTTTTTCACCACAGTTTCTTTAAATATTTTATAGTATAGAATGCTGCATAAAAACTTGGAAACTTTCTAAAGACAATTTATTATTTTCTTTGTGACAGTTTTATGGCAGGACAGGAAAGTGGAGCTGTCACTGACTGCACTGCCTCAGTTGAGATGAATGTGCCATTTACTGCTATTGCTTTTGCAGATGACTGTGTGGCAGCACAGAAGAAAAATATTACTGACCAACGAGATGAGATCTGAATGATAAGGTCTAGTAGTTTTCACCAATATGAGATTGGCTCACTCAATGTATGGGTTATATATATGATAAAGAAGTCAATAACCAAAAGAGAAGGCCATAGTATGTCAACTTTGTTGTGTAATTATTCTGGAGTCCATTAAGGTGGCCATATACATCAGATATGTGTCAATTGAACAATAACTACTATAGCTCTCAATATCACTTATACATATTTGTTGTGTATGGGGAGGGGAGAGTAGAGTAAAGACGCACATACACATGTGACTACCATCAGAGGAACTCACCGATATTGACTGACCATTTAGCATGTACGAGAGAATGTATGATATCAGGTGTTGTGAATTCTGTTGTCAAGCTCCCTCCTGTGGTCATGAATGGTACTTCGGCTGGTTCTGTCCATGGGCTTCCTCTGGTGGTGGTGAGTGGGACTGCGGCTTCTGAGGTTCCTTCCACAGGTGACGAGGTTAATTCGTTAGCTGGCTGCTCTATTTAACTCCACCTAGATCATTGCTCCATGCCACCTGTCAATGTTCCAGTATTGGTCTAGTTCACTCCTGGATCGTTCTTGTGACCTGTCTTCCCAGCAGAAGCTAAGTTCCTGCTTGTTTTTCTCTGGTTTGCTATTTTTCTGTCCAGCTTGCTATTTTGATTGTTGTCTTGCTTGCTGGAAGCTCTGGGACGCAGAGGGAGCGCCTCCGCACCGTGAGTCGGTGCGGAGGGTCTTTTTGCGCCCTCTGCGTGGTCTTTTTGTAGTTTTTTGTGCTGACCGCAAAGCTACCTTTCCTATCCTCTGTCTGTTCAGTAAGTCGGGCCTCACTTTGCTAAATATATTTCATCTCTGTGTTTGTAATTTTCATCTTTACTCACAGTCATTATATGTGGGGGGCTGCCTTTTCCTTTGGGGAATTTCTCTGAGGCAAGGTAGGCTTTATTTTTCTATCTTTAGGGCTAGCTAGTTCCTTAGGCTGTGACGAGGCGCTTAGGGAGCCTCAGGAGCGCTCCACGGCTATTTCTAGTGTGTGTGATAGGTTTAGGGATTGCGGTCAGCAGAGTTCCCACGTCTCAGAGCTCGTCCTATATTATCAGTAACTATCAGGTCATTCCGTGTGCTCTTAACCACCAGGTCCATTATTGTCCTGACCACCAGGTCATAACAATCAGGGGAGAGAAGGATCTGGCATGTCTGATATTTGATGGCTCATCCTTTTGTTCTCCAGGAGATAAGCTTTTGCTAGAGCAGTCTGGCAGGCACTGTGATCTCTTATAGAGACTATAGAAGGTCCCCAGGCTATTGGGAAACTTACCCTTTTCGTAGGCGCTTAGCCTCAAACAGCAGAACTTGCATATTTCTCAGGGACTCCTCTGCCCTCACACTCTGTATACCCATACTTCTGGAATAAGCGACTCTATGATTAAGGTCATATGAGAAGGTCATGTGGTTAGATGAGACCTAATTAGAACTTTTTGGTATCAAATCCACTTGCCGTGTTTGGAGGAAGAAGGATGAGTATAACCCCAAGAACACCATCTGTACCATAAAGTATGGTAGAGGAAACATCATACTTTGGGGGTGCTTTTCTGCAAAGGAGACAAGATGACTTCACCGCATTGAAGAGAGGATGGATGGGGTCATGTTTCGCAAGATTTTGGCCAGCAAATTCCTTCTCTCAGTAAAAGCATTGAAGATGGATCGTGGCTGGGTCTTCCAGCATGACAAAGACCAAAAATACACAGCCAGGGTAACTAAGAAGTGGCTCCATAAGACACATTTCAAGGTCCTGGAGTGGCTTAGCCAGTCTACAAACAAGAACCCAGTAGAAAATCTTTGGAGGGAGCTGAAACTCAATGTTGCCCAGAGACAACCCCGAAACTTTAAAGATCTGGAGAAGATCTGTATGGAGGAGTGAGCCAAAATCCCTGCTGAAGTGTGCGCAAACTACTGGACACACATTTTTATAAAGTGCCAGAGGAGATGAAGGAAAGTGCCAATCAATGCACTGTTCCTGAAGCAGTGCCGCTCTACCCTGTGATCTTCTGGCAGCACATGACCACTGCAGCTGATCACCAAAATATATGGCTAAATTCAAGATTTCCTTACATATAAGATTTGACTTTTTCTAAACTAAAGCATAAAAGGGATATTCTCCACTTGCACTTTAATGGCATATTCATAAAATATACCATTCACTAAGTTTCATTTCTGGCATTTGCACCTATGACAGCAATTTGGTCCCTTGACACCCTTTCACAGATTTTACTGCCATTGATTTTTCCGCACTGACTTCTATGGAAAGAATATTGATATTCACTGCATGTTAAATAACATAGAAGATTTCTGCTTTTATTAAACATGTAGTAGAAAAGATAGAATTGGGATGGTATTTCGAGAGAAAACCAACATTTACTATGGATTTGTGCCTAGTAGAGCTGTGACTGTTTCCTTTCAGTATGTGTCCAGATACAGAAAATCCCGACATTGTGTCATAAATAGGCCCTAGCTGAGTGAATATATGTCAATTTAAATACTCTTTGGAAAATAAGTAGAGTGCATTTCTATGAGCAACTGGAAACCATTATATTTTCTGTTTATACAATGTGCTGTGTAATTTCTCCAGCACGAGGCATCAGATTATGGTAAGCAGAGTCTATGCCTCAAGCATATGCATCCTAACAGCTGCAAATGTGAGAAATAGCTGCACGGATTTAGTGTGCAGGAGACAAAGATCTTCCTGGGTTTAAGTGTAGATGTACAGATAAAGTATATTGGGAAATGGGCTAAACTGAAATTCACAAATGTATACCCATTATATTAACGGTTGTATTCACAGGTAAGAGAAAACCAATAGTAGAACTAGTTTTTGGTGATACTCGGATATCAATCTAGTATCTGGGCTCTTGGATGTGCTCGTTACTCAGCGAGCATTAGCCGATGCTCAATTTCAAACTGCATTTTTGCAAATGTTACACATCCAATAAGCATGCAGAGATTGACTGTGTTACTGTAATGTTGCAGCCATCTTGGTAGTGGCATTACTGTGATTGGCTGGCTGTATGACATACTCAGGGGTTATAAAGGACAGGTGCCGCCAGGCTCGGCACACTGACGCCATTGCACAGCTATGTGACAGTTGATATTGAAGGGAGTACTTGTCCATGCGTGTGTGAACAGTTTAACGAATCGAAGGCCTGTAGTGTTGATACTGGTGCTGAAGCTGAACTATCAGGGTATGTGCACACGTTCAGGATTTCTTGCAGAAATTTCCTGACAAAAACCAGACATTTCTGCCAGAAATCCGCATGCGGTTTTTTTTGCGGGAGGATGCAAAATACAAGCAGGAACAGCATATGCCGAATACCACAACCAAGTAGCGGGAATTGTATACAGAACATCTGCACAACATATGGGCTAAGTTCCCCTAAATCCAGGTGGGAGACAACAGGGAAAGTGGTGGAGAATGAAAGAGCTAAAATCCTGTGGGACTTCAAGATCCAGACGGATAAGCAGGTGTTGGCTAACCAACTAGACATTGTGATAGTAGACAAGGATCCGAAGACATCAATGAGATGTGGCAGTGCCAAGTGACAGCAACATCAGAAAGAAGGAATATGAGAAGCTGGAGAAATACCAGGGTCTATAAGAGAACTAGAGACGATGTGGAAGGTGAAGGCAACAGTGACTCCAGTGGTGATAGGAGCACTTGGAGCAGTGACCCCTAAGTTGGGAAAATGGCTACAACAGATCCCAGGAGTAACATCTGAGCTCTCTGTCCAGAAAAGCTCAATGCTGGAAACAACTAAGATCCTGCGCAGAACCCTCAAACTCCCAGGCCTCTGGTAGAGGACCTGAGAATGAGAAAGGACAAAAAAGACCACCCATTGGGGGGTGAGAAGGAAGTTTTTTTTTTTTTTTACATATATACAGTTGAAACCAGAAGTTTACATACACTATATAAAAAGACACACATGCATGTTTTTCTCAATACATGTTTTCTTAAAACATTCTCTCTCTCATTATTCTGGCATTTGGCAAATATTAATAATTATGGTAATCCTAATTAACCTAAAACAGAAAGGTTTATTCTGATTTCATGTCAGATATTGAGAAAAACATGCATATGTGTCTTTTTATAAAGTGTATGTAAACTTCTGGTTTCAACTGTATATTTATACATATATATCACCTACATACCTTCTATATCTTTATAGGATAGGTCATGAATGTTTGATCAGTGGTGTTGCAACATTTGGTGAAATAAGTATTGAACACGTCATTAATTTTCAATGTAAATATATATTTCTTAAGGCGCTTTTGACATGAAATTCTCACCAGATGTTGGTAATAACCCAACCAATCCACACTGGTAAATAAACCAAACCTTAGATGTCCATAAAATAAGTTATGTGTAATAATGAGAAATAACACAGGTAAAAAGTATTGAAAGCATGAAGAAAGAGGTGCAAAAAGTCAAGAAAAGCCATGACACCTCCTGAAATCTATCAGTAATTAGAAAGCAATGCTGCCACTTAGTGAAAAATAATATCAGTTGATTCAACTTATATCCTATAAAAAGGTGTAAAATCAGTGAGCTGTCTCAAGACCTTGGCAACCTTACTATTGCAAAATATACCGATAGTAGGTTACAGAAGAATTTCTAAACAGCTGAAGGTTCCAGTGAGCACTGTTAGGGCCATAATCCGGAAGTTAAGAGAACATGATTTACCCATAAAATGGCAACAATATATACTGTATATTGTTCATGCTTTTTGAGCAACATGCCAACCTATTCAAGCTTAACTGAAATAATAGTTGAGGAGTATGAAGCGCAAAGAGAGAGTTCCCATAAGATAAAATATATTTTTTTCTTGCTATAATGGCAACTGTTTCTCGTTTTTTTTCTTGTTGGCTTTCTTCTTATATGCTGATAAAACTCAATAAACTTTAAAATATATATTTTTCTTGTTTTTGCAATGAACAATGATCCTCAAGATGAAAGTTTTTTATTTTTTCTGTTCATATTTTCAATATCTTAGTGAAATAATAAAGAACAATACCCAGCTTTGAGAACTCACTTTTGGATGCATTTCTAAGTGATTTCTGCTTTTGACACTACGTTTTCTTCTGGTCTTCACAGCTCCATTGTCATAAAAATGATATAATGTTCCTGCAAACGGGAGCTGTAAAAAAAGTTAGAAAAAGATTTTATAAATTAAAAATAAATCAAAAGTATGACACATTATACAGTCTTTGGAGTCTACTCAATTAACAAAGACAAAAAAAGCACTAGATGGCTCGGCTTTAATGTATAACATTTGGCCTAGTGCTATCTGATCAAACATCGGATAGCACTTGGCATGTTATACGCTTGTGTGAGCAACCCCAATATATGTTAAAAGTAAGCATGTACATGCCTGCTATGTTTGGAACACCTTGGTGTACACTAAATTAATTTAAAATTAGGTTTTTAAACCTCCTCACTATTAACTTTCATCCACAAACCAAAAATATTAATAAAGTACCTGAATTCCAAAACAGTTAAAAAGTGGTTCCTATAAAGTGTTAGTGAAAAGTTGACCTATAAAAATGTTAATTCATCTCTATTGACATGTATCGTTCTTTCTTCATACATTGTGTCTTGCTGTATAATGCTGAATCACCGAAATTCACAGCAAGGACTATTGAAAAGGTTAAGGTTAAGAAGCATCATTTCCAAACAGTCAAAGAAGAAACCTAAAACTTTGGCATCGATCATAAACAATTATGCAAGTTTAGCGAAAAGCTAAATAACTTCTACAGGAATTTACTATAATGAACTAAAACAAACATTCTGGAAGAAGACATGTAAGCCCAAATTTATTCTATTGGGATTTCAATCTCTACAACAAGAAAAATCCTGGTGGGTGGCGCTTACGCAAATTGAGACCATCGCTTGCCGATAGATGCAACTGCAAATGTGCCATCGGTGGCACCATTTTGTTGGAGCAAAAAAAAAATTTGGCTCCGTCAAAATGGCGTTGGCGGCGCATATGCAGTAGCATCTATAGGTAAGCAATAGATGCTACTGTGCGCGAGCCACCGAAGGCACCATTTTGCTGGAGTTAATTTAAAAAAAAAAACGGAATAAAAACTGTGCAAGCGCAGTACTTAAAACAGGAGGCAGGTCACTGAAGGTTGAGTGACCTTTCATTTAAAAACACAAGGAATAAGAAGTAGCCAGAGCACAACATAACATAGCATGAAACTGCAACCTCAAGACGGAGTTCTTCAACACAGGTATCATTTTAATCAGTGTCACAGCATGAACCTGACAAGGCCTGTAGTTTACTTAGCAAAATTCTGATGATAGGTTTGCTTTAAGAACAAACCCGGATAACCCCCCTAATATTGAGAAAATGTCTTACTCCAATAACGGGACACGCCTCATGCCCAGGAATCGCATACAATATGACCAACGTACCAATTTGACACATTTTTCCACCCCCTAATAGACACACATCAAATATCATTAACCCCCCCTTCAACCAACTTTGATGGGCTAACAAACTCACTGAAGTGAAAGCATCATAAATGGCCAAAATAAAAGCCACTGAAAACAACTGCACCTCATAATTTGAAAAGCAACTTGATCCTAAACATCCCATCATCTTGCCCACAATTTGAAGGAAACTGGTCTCCAACTGTAACGAAAATACATTGAATGCCTGTTTCAACAAAAAATCCTTTGTCACGCCACTAATGCCTTCAAATTTAACCCCTTCCCGACCTGTGACACAGCGTATGCGTCATGAAAGTCGGTGCCAATCCGACCTGTGACGCATATGCTGTGTCACAGAAAGATCGCGTCCCTGCAGATCGGGTGAAAGGGTTAACTCCAATTTCACCTGATCTGCAGGGACAGGGGGAGTGGTAGTTTACCCCAGGGGGGGTGGCTTCACCCACCCGTGGCTACGATCGCTCTGATTGGCTGTTGAAAGTGAAACTGCCAATCAGAGCGATTTGTAATATTTCACATAAAAAACTGGTGAAATATTACAATCCAGCCATGGCCGATGCTGCAATATCATCGGCCATGGCTGGAAACACTGTTGTGCCCCCACCCCACCCCACCGATCTCCCCCCCAGCCCTCCGATCTGTGGTCCGCTCCCCTCCGTCCTGTGCTCCGCTCCCCCGTCCTCCTTTCCACTCCCCCCGTGCTCCAATCCCACCCCCCATGCTCCAATCCAACCCCCCCGCACTCCGATCCCTCCCCCGCACAACGATCCCCCCCGGTGCTCCGATCCACCCCCCGCACAGCGATCCCCCACCCCGTGCTCCAATCCACCCACCCGTGTTCCGATCCACACCCCCCCATGCTCCGATCCACCCTCCCGTGCTCCGACGCCCCCCCCCCGTGCCCTGATCTCCCCCCCTTATACTTACCTAGCCTCCCGGGGTCCGTCCGTCTTCTTTCCTGGGCGCCGCCATCTTCCAAAATGGCGGGCGCATGCGCAGGGCGCCCGCCGAATCTGCCAGCCGGCGGATTCGTTCCAAAGTGAATTTTGATCACTGTGATAAAACCTATCACAGTGATCAAAATAAAAAAAAACAGTAAATGACCCCCCCCCCTTTGTCACCCCCTTAGGTAGGGACAATAATAAAATAAAGAATTTTTTTTTCCACTAAGGTTGGGGTAAGAACTAGGGTTAGGGTTAGGGTATGTGCACACGCATTCTGGTCTTCTGTGGATTTTTCCGCAGCGGATTTGATAAATCCGCAGTGCTAAACCGCTGTGGATTTATCGCGGATTTACCGCGGTTTTTCTGCGCATTTCACTGTGGTTTTACAACTGCGATTTTCTATTGGAGCAGTTGTAAAACCGCTGCGGAATCCGCAGAAAGAAGTGACATGCTGCGGAATGTAAACCGCTGCGTTTCCATGCAGTTTTTCTGCAGCATGTGTACAGCGATTTTTGTTTCCCATAGGTTTACATTGAACTGTAAACTCACGGGAAACTGCTGCGGATCCGCAGTGTTTTCATCAGCGAGTGAACATACCTTTAGAATTAGGCTATGTGCACACGGTGCGGATTTGGCTGCGGATCCGCAGCAGTGTTCCATCAGGTCTACAGTACCATGTAAACATATGGAAAACCAAATCCGCTGTGCCCATGGTGCGGAAAATGCCACGCGGAAACGCTGCATTGTATTTTCCGCAGCGTGTCAATTCTTTGTGCGGATTCCGCAGCGTTTTACACCTGTTCCTCAATAGGAATCTACAGGTGAAATCCGCACAAAAAACACTGGCAATCCGTGGTAAATCCGCAGGTAAAACGCAGTGCCTTTTACCAGCGGATTTTTCAAAAATGGTGCTGAAAAATCTCATACGAATCCGCAACGTTGGCACATAGCCTTAGGGTTAGGGTTGGGTTGGAATTAGGGTTGTGGTTAGGTTTAGGGGTGTGTTGGGGTTAGGGTTGTGGTTAGGGGTGTGTTGGGGTTAGGGTTGTGATTAGGGTTACGGCTACAGTTTGGATTAGGGTTAGGGGTGTGTTGGGGTTAGTGTTGGAGGTAGAATTGAGGGGTTTCCACTGTTTAGGCACATCAGGGGGTCTCCAAACGCAACATGGCGCCACCATTGGCGCCACCATTCACCACTAGGCTGAACTGGATGGACAAATGTCTTTTTTCGGCCTTACTAACTATGTTACTATGTTACATTGATTCCAGCCAATCTTGTATTCAAAAAGTCAAATGATGCTCCCTCACTTCCAAGCCCCGACGTGTGCCCAAACAGTGGTTTACCCCCACATATGGGGTACCAGCATACTCAAGACAAACTGCGCAACAATTATTGGGGTCCAATTTCTCCAGTTACCCTTGAGAAAATAAAAAATTGCTTGCTAAAACATCATTTTTGAGGAAAGAAAAATGATTTTTTATTTTCACGGCTCTGCGTTGTAAACGTCTGTGAAGCACTTGGGGGTTCAAAGTGCTCACCACATATCTAGATAAGTTCCTTGGGGGGTCTAGTTTGCAAAATGGGGTCACTTGTGGGGGGTTTCTACTGTTTAGGCACACCAGGGGCTCTGCAAACGCAACGTGACGTCCGCAAACCATTCCATCAAAGTCTGCATTTCAAAAGTCACTACTTCCCTTCTGAGCCCCGACGTGTGCCCAAACAGTGGTTTACCCCCACACATGGGGTATCAGCGTACTCAGGAGAAATTGGACAACAACATTTGGGGTCCAATTTCTCCTGTAACCCTTGGGAAAATAAAAAATTCTGGGCTAAATAATTATTTTTGAGGAAAGAAAACTTATTTATTATTTTCACGGCTCTGCGTTATAAACTTCTGTGAAGCACTTGGGGGTTGAAAGTGCTCACCACATATCTAGATAAGTTTATTTCGGGGTCTAGTTTCCAAAATGGGGTCACTTGTGGGGGGTTTCTACTGTTTAGCCACATAAGGGGCTCTGCAAACGCAACGTGACGCCCGTAGAGCATTCCATCAAAGTCTGCATTTCAAAACGTCACTACTTCACTTCCGAGCCCCGACGTGTGCCCAAACAGTAGTTTACCCCCACATATGGGGTATCACCGTACTCAGGAGAAACTGGACAACAAATATTGGGGTCAAATTTCTCCTGTTACCCTTGGGAAAATTAAAAAATTCTGGGCTAAAAAAATATTTTTGAGGAAAGAAAACGTATTTATTATTTTCACTGCTCTGTGTTATAAACTTCTGTGAAGCACTTGGGGGTTCAAAGTGCTCATCTCACATCTAGATAAGTTCCTTTCGGGTCTAGAGCATACCATCAAAGTCTGCATTTCAAAACGTCACTACTTCACTTTCAAGCCCCAGCATGTGCCCAAACAGTGGTTTACCCCCACATATGGGGTATCAGCGTACTCAGGAGAAACTGGACAACAAATTTTGGGGTCAAATTTCTCCTGTTACCCTTGGGAAAATAAAAAATTGCGGGCTAAAAAATCATTTTTGAGAAAAGAAATTTTTTTTTTTCATGGCTCTGCGTTATAAACTTCTGTGAAGCACTTGAGGGTTCAAAGTGCTCACCACACATCTAGATTAGTTCCTTTGGGGGTCTAGTTTCCAAAATGGGGTCATTTGTGGGGGATCTCCAATGTTTAGGCACACAGTGGCTCTCCAAACGCGACATGGTGTCCGCTAATGATTGGAGCTAATTTTCCATTTAAAAAGCCAAATGGCGTGCCTTCCCTTCTGAGCCCTGCCGTGCGACCAAACAGTGGTTTACCCCCACATATGGGGTATCTGCGTACTCAGGACAAACTGGACAACAACATTTGTGGTCCAATTTCTCCTATTACCATTGGCAAAATAGGAAATTCCAGGCTAAAAAATCATTTTTGAGGAAAGATAAATTATTTTTTATTTTCATGGCTCGGCATTGTAAACCTCTATGAAGCACCTGGGGGTTTAAAGTGCTCAGTATGCATCTAGATAAGTTCCTTGGGGGGTCTAGTTTCCAAAATGGGGTCACTTGTGGGGGAGATCCAATGCATAGGCACACAGGGGCTCTCGAAACGCGACATGGTGTCCGCTAACAATTGGAGCTAATTTTCCATTCAAAAAGTCAAAAGGCGCGCCTTCCCTTCCGAGCCCTGCCGTGTGCCCAAACAGTGGTTTACCCCCAAATATGAGGTATCGGCGTACTCGGGAGAAATTGCTCAACAAATTTTAGGATCCATTTTATCCTATTGCCCATGTAAAAATGAAAAAATTGAGGCACAAAAATTTTTTTGTGAAAAAAAAGTACTTTTTCATTTTTACGGATCAATTTGTGAAGCACCTGAGGGTTTAAAGTGCTCACTAGGCATCTAGATAAGTTCCTTGGGGGGTCCAGTTTCCAAAATGGGGTCACTTGTGGGGAAGCTCCAATGTTTAGGCACACAGGGTCTCTCCAAACGCGACATGGCGTCCGCTAACGATGGAAATCATTTTTCATTCAAAAAGTCAAATGGCGCTCCTTCCCTTCCGAGCCTTACCATGTGCCCAAACAGTGGTTTACCCCCACATGTGAGGTATCGGTGTCCTCAGGAGAAATTGCCCAACAAATTTTAGGATCCATTTTATCATGTTGCCCATGTGAAAATGAAAAAATTGAGGCAAAAATTTTTTTTGTGAAAAAAAAGTACTTTTTCATTTTTACGGATCAATTTGTGAAGCACCTGGGGGTTTAAAGGGCTCACTATGCATCTAGATAAATTCCTTGGGATGTCTAGTTTCCAAAATGGGGTCACTTGTGGGGGAGCTCCAATTTTTAGGCACACGGGGGCTCTCCAAATGTGACATGGTGTCCGCTAAAGAGTGCAGCCAATTTTTCATTGAAAAAGTCAAATGGCGCTCCTTCCCTTCCAAGCTCTGCCGTGCGCCCAAACAGTGGTTTACCCCCACATATGAGGTATCAGCGTACTCAGGACAAATTGGACAACAACTTTCGTGGTTCAGTTTCTCCTTTTACCATTGGGAAAATAAAAAAATGTTGCTGAAAGATCATTTTTGTGACTAAAAAGTTAAATGTTCATTTTTTCGTTCCATGTTTCTTCTGCTGCTGTGAAGCACCTGAAGGGTTAATACACTTCTGGAATGTGGTTTTGTGCACCTTGAGGGGTGCAGTTTTTAGAATGGTGTCACTTTTGGGTATTTTCAGCCATATAGACCCCTCAAACTGACTTCAAATGTGAGGTGGTCCCTAAAAAAAATGGTTTTGTAAATTTCGTTGTAAAAATGAGAAATCGCTGGTCAAATTTTAACCCTTATAACTTCCTAGCAAAAAAAAATTTTGTTTCCAAAATTGTGCTGATGTAAAGTAGACGTGTGGGAAATGTTATTTATTAACTATTTTGTGTTACATAACTCTCTGGTTTAACAGAATAAAAATTCAAAATGTGAAAATTGCGAAATTTTCAAAATTTTCGCCAAATTTCCGTTTTTATCACAAATAAACACAGAATTTATTGACCTAAATTTACCACTAACATGAAGCCCAATATGTCACGAAAAAACAATCTCAGAACCGCTAGGATCCATTGAAGCGTTTCTGAGTTATTACCTCATAAAGGGACACTGGTCAGAATTGCAAAAAACAGCAAGGTCTTTAAGGTCAAAATAGGCTGGGTCATGAAGGGGTTAAACAAAAAAGGATAATGCCATCAATCTCTGCACTACAGCTGATGCCGACCTCCAAGACACAAAATCCTGACCCAAAAGGGACAGTAACAGAAATAGCCTTTCCTTGGACACAGAACCAACTTTCACCCCAATGCCAAACTCCTCCCATTCAATCCAAAAATGTTTCATATCGGCACCAAGTAGCTTCAGTCACCAATTGCCCAGAACATGCTGCTTAGCTACCACATATACATTCCATTGCAAACACTGTAACACCAAATGGCATAGACAAGACTTAGCAGAAAGCGTATTCATTGCATACACAACGGACAAATTGTCACAATGAAAACAACTATTTCCCGGCCAAATTTGCAGGCCCACACAAAAGAAATCCTCCAAAAAATGAATTAACTAGGTAACACTAGACATATCTAACATTAGTTACTCGACAAATAAACTAAAAGCCTCAAACTAAGCACCCAAGTTGGAGCAACCCTTGGTTAAGTAACGATCAACGTAAAACTGACCATGTTACATACACCCAAGAAATGAAGGCTGTCGGAGTGCACAGGAAGCAAATGAAATGCCACCTCAAAGTCAGATTTCACCTTCAATGCCACCAACACAGTTTTCCTCATCCAATACAAAGCCTTATTGAAAGACACACACTACACAGATAATAACTCCAGGGAAATACCATAACTTACTGAATCACAGGCCGGATACGATAAATGATGATTGAGTCAGAAATTATTAGGTTCACATTTTGGATGCACCTCCAGAGGGCAAATCCTCAAGTTACGCAACAGAGGGTCCTTGAATGGACCTGCCATGCAACCTAATTCCACCCACTAACTCAGTTTCTCTTTTACTACCCTTCGATGTTCCTATGGCGACTTTAACTTACCTGGCTGTAAAATCAGGGCCAAAGGATCACACAGGATCCTGAAACCATCAGAAAAAAACAAAATGAATTAACTCTGCTGCTTCCAAATTCGAGTACCTATTTAAAAATGGGATCAACTCTGCGACCCTCACCGAGGTTCTCCATCTTTCCAACACGCTCACCTGGCTTACCCTTTGACCGCTTAAAGCATTTGGACAAGCTATGACTGTCTCCGCATGTGGAACACTCATGTTTGAACTTAAACAAGATGCCGAATTTACACTGTCCCTCATTGAATTGCCAAGAAAACGCCTTTCTTCGAGATGCCAAGGACCTGCTGCTTGAGCATCCAACACCATTTTGAAAGGGCTGAGAAGCAGGAGCCATCATCAGGTGCATCCACAAGGATATGTCCTTATGGTCTCACACAGCCACATAGCCTTCCCCTGCCTAAATTGCTCATCATACCCAAGCCAGGCCAACCTTATCCCTGTACACCTCCCCAATTGCATCCATGTAACCAAATAGAGCGGAGCAATGGTCTGATCCTTTTTCCCAAATCACACTGGCTGAGATAGAAAATATCTTTGAAATTAACCGGTACCTACGTTATTCTTCCTCTTTGTTCTCTTTTTTAGAATCACTGGGCTTTATCTTGTCTAAATTAAACTTCTCTCAACTTCCCCCTGGCACTGGGTTCGACCACCAGCCGACACATTACCAGGGGTCACTGCTATGCAGGTCTGAGGCCTAGCAGGCAGTGAATCGATAGGCCGCAGATTAGATGAGAATTCCTCTTACCAAGAGGGTCCCTGAAGGTGCTCCTATAACGCCATCTGGCACCTCTCAACACCTCAAGAGAATAGCACTCCAGCGGCTGCCCACACCAGTTTTAAAAAGGCTGTCACATTTTTCTGTGTCCTTTGTGTTCTGCTGCAGCCAGATCCAGTAGGCAAGATGCAGTAACGATTTTCCCTAACCATTATATAGCACCCCATAATCATGCCCCCAATTCCTCACCACCAGTCAGGTTTCCTGCACATGTATACCACAGAATCAACCCCATGTTTATTTTCAATCACTTTAACCCTCGCCCCCTATCTGTCGGAGTCCCGCAAGGTTCAGTTCTAGGGCCCCTGATCTTCTCCATTTACACTTTTGGCCTGGGACAGCTCATAGAATCTCACAGTTTTCAGTATCATCTCTATGCTGACGACACACAAATCTACATCTCTGGACCAGATATCACCACTCTACTAAGCAGAATCCCTCAATGTCTATCCGCTATTTCATCCTTCTTCTCCGCTAGATTTCTAAAACTTAACATGGACAAAACAGAATTCATTGTCTTTCCCCCATCTCACACGACCCCCCCAATGAGCCTATCCATTACAGTAAACGGCTGCCCACTCTCCCCAGTCCCGCAAGCTCGCTGTCTGGGGGTAATCCTTGACAATTTTACTGTACTAAAGCAAGGAAATGTGTGATACATGAAATGTGAATAGCATAATGGCTTGTGAAATCTATGAAAAAACACATGAGATGCTTAGCACAAGCCTTGGCCAAAATTGGTGGATGGGCTCACAATTTTTAGCCAAATCTTGTGCTAAGCATCTCATGTGTTTTTTAATAGATTTCGTAAGCCATTATGCTATTCACATTTCATGTATCGCACATTTCCTTGCTTTAGTACAGTAAAATTGAGTGCAGCCATTGATCTATTAACCACTGAAGTAAAATATTTTTTTAAAAGTTTTGTTTTTACATTAAAAATATTTTTCATTATTTATTCTGATAAACTAATGTTGCAAAAATAGCTCGACCAACTTATTATTTTTGTTAGCCTTGCCTCACGTAAAATGAAATAATTATCAAAAAGTTGTACAAATCCCAAAATGATAACGATCAAAACTAAAGCTTGTTATGTAAAAAACAAGCTCTCATGGAGTTCACAGGGTTCACAGAGTTCGCAGAAAAATGAAACAAAAAAATATGTCATTCAGAATATGCTGCATAGTAAAAAAAAAAGTAAATTATTGGACAAAAATAGTAAAACATAAAAGATATTATACATTCACTATTACTAAAATGGTATTCAATTTTATTATAAAACCATATCATGGTGAATGGAAAAAAACAACCAGCATTGCAGTTTTTTATTTATGTTCCTCTTAATAAATAAAATTGAATACAAAGTGATCATAAAGTCACGTGTGGTCAAAAATTGCAGCATTCAAAACTACAGCTTTTTCCTGCAGAAAGTAATCCCCCAAAGCTCTCTAAGTTATGGGTTTTAGAAAATAGTGCTCAAGTAAAAAGAAATTTTTTTTTTGCAAAAGCAGAAAAAACATAAACATAAAAAAACTAAATAAATTTGTTTTCCTCGTTATGCTGACTTGCAGAAAAAACGACATGTTAATTATGCTAAATCAAAGGTTTATGATTCATTTCACCTCCTTAAAAGTGTAATAAAAACTGATTAAGAATGTATACGTATCCCAAAATGGTACCAATGAAAACTACATCTCATCATAAATAAACTTGACTCTTCGAATAGCAACACAAAAATGATTTTTTTCAGAGTATTTATCATATGAAAGTAACAAATTATAAATAAAACTTTATGTAGTTAGTGTAATAATCTTGTTACCCCATGTAATAATATTAACACAAAGCGTTTAAAATATATATAAAAAAAAGGTAGCAGAAATTGTGCTTTTCCTATTTTTTCCTATGAAAAGTTCACAAAGTTAGAGATTAAGTTGTATGTGGCCGAATCCAGCAAACAAACAAAAAAAGTCCTCATACTGCTATTTCAATGAAAAGAATA
The DNA here is from genome assembly GCF_032444005.1 of Ranitomeya imitator. Taxonomy (NCBI): domain Eukaryota; kingdom Metazoa; phylum Chordata; class Amphibia; order Anura; family Dendrobatidae; genus Ranitomeya; species Ranitomeya imitator. The sequence continues at coordinate 63,693,485 of NC_091286.1, forward strand.
AAAATGTTATGGCTCCTGGAATGTGACAACAAAAAATTTAAAAAAATATTATCCTTAAAAGAAAAAAACAAACACCGAAGCACAATGATTGAATATCCTGCAGAAAATAAATAAACATCAAAAGTGCATATAATAATAGTGCAAATAATACACAGTACTTAGTTAACATGTTTTTGATTAAAAAAAATGCAAAAGCCATCCCATCACTTCACGGTGACCCTAAATGGGGCATTCCTAACTCTAATATTAAAAATCTTACCGTTTGTCCAGTGACATGCATGTAAATAAGGGCTGAGAAGGATTGCGCCCGACTAGTGGACACACAGCCATGGGAGACTCCATCAATATAATGCCCCGCTCAGGCCACACTTTTATTATGGTCATGATGCTATCAGACAGAAATAACCCAAAGGTATGAACTGGGATATAAACTTTTTTTCATCAGTTAACTATTCATAAATTGCGAATTTTACTATAGTGGATGGCGACAGGCACGGCACCTGTACCTCTCAAAATGGCTGCTTCAATGAGACTTATCCAATGTTTCCACTGTCACATCAGGCTCAGTAGTGGCCCAAAATTAGGGAGTTGGGGTCTTCTATGCCAGTATACACCAGTTATTTCCATTCTATAGTTTTTGGCGGAAAGTGACCAAACCCTTTAAAAATTGTGAAAATTATCTGGGCAGTGTAAAAAAAGCTAAGCACAGATTTTCATGACTAGATGTGTGCACTTACTAAAGGGTAATACTATTCATATTAGTGCAAGACAGCTAGTAAGTGACGGAGTGCTGGAATCAGGCTCTTCGCTCCGTTTTCACAATGTCCTCAGGTAGGGAAGCAAACAGCCCACGTATACATTAGGTGAAAGTCCAAAGCTGCTGACTTTGGTGGGACCAGCAAGCAAGGGCTAACTTCCAAATTTTACCCTGAAGGTAAATCACATAGCACTGGCCCATAAGTATGGAGTCTTTCATAGGCCTTCATGTATGTAGCATGCATCCTAGGTACTCTCACTCCTCCCCTAAATATAATAATATACCCACCGCCCCTGTATATAACAATGTACATAGAATAATAATGTACAATTATTGCTCCCCAAAAGTTACAGTGGGGCAAAAAAGTATTTAGTCAGTCAGCAATAGTGCAAGTTCCACCACTTAAAAAGATGAGAGGCGTCTGTAATTTACATCATAGGTAGACCTCAACTATGGGAGACAAACTGAGTAAAAAAATCCAGAAAATCACATTGTCTGTTTTTTTAACATTTTATTTGCATATTATGGTGGAAAATAAGTATTTGGTCAGAAACAAAATTTCATCTCAATACTTTGTAATATATCCTTTGTTGGCAATGACAGAGGTCAAACGTTTTCTGTAAGTCTTCACAAGGCTGCCACACACTGTTGTTGGCATGTTGGCCCTTTCCTCCATGCAGATCTCCTCTAGAGCAGTGATGTTTTTGGCTTTTCGCTTGGCAACACGGACTTTCAACTCCCTCCAAAGGTTTTCTATAGGGTTGAGATCTGGAGACTGGCTAGGCCACTCCAGGACCTTGAAATGCTTCTTACGAAGCCACTCCTTCGTTGCCCTGGTGGTGTGCTTTGGATCATTGTCATGTTGAAAGACCCAGCCACGTTTCATCTTCAATGCCCTTGCTGATGGAAGGAGGTTTGCACTTAAAATCTCATGATACATGGCCCCATTTATTCTTTCATGTACCCGGATCAGTCGTCCTGGCCCCTTTGCAGAGAAACAGCCCCAAAGCATGATGTTTCCACCACCATGCTTTACAGTAGGTATGGTGTTTGATGGATGCAATTCAGTATTCTTTTTCCTCCAAACATGACAAGTTGTGTTTCTACCAAACAGTTCCAGTTTGGTTTCATCAGACCATAGGACATTCTCCCAAAACTCCTCTGGATCATCCAAATGCTCTCTAGCAAACTTCAGACGGGCCCGGACATGTACTGGCTTAAGCAGTGGGACACGTCTGGCACTGCAGGATCTGAGTCCATGGTGGCGTAGTGTGTTACTTATGGTAGGCCTTGTTACATTGGTCCCAGCTCTCTGCAGTTCATTCACTAGGTCCCCCCGCGTGGTTCTGGGATTTTTGCTCACTGTTCTTGTGATCATTCTGACCCCACGGGGTGGGATTTTGCGTGGAGCCCCAGATCGAGGGAGATTATCAGTGGTCTTGTATGTCTTCCATTTTCTAATTATTGCTCCCACTGTTGATTTCTTCACTCCAAGCTGGTTGGCTATTGCAGATTCAGTCTTCCCAGCCTGGTGCAGGGCTACAATTTTGTTTCTGGTGTCCTTTGACAGCTCTTTGGTCTTCACCATAGTGGAGTTTGGAGTCAGACTGTTTGAGGGTGTGCACAGGTGTCTTTTTATACTGATAACAAGTTTAAACAGGTGCCATTACTACAGGTAATGAGTGGAGGAAAGAGGAGACTCTTAAAGAAGAAGTTACCGGTCTGTGAGAGCCAGAAATCTTGATTGTTTGTTTCTGACCAAATACTTATTTTCCACCATAATATGCAAATAAAATGTTAAAAAAAACAGACAATGTGATTTTCTGGATTTTTTTTTTTCTCAGTTTGTCTCCCATAGTTGAGGTCTACCTATGATGTAAATTACAGACGCCTCTCATCTTTTTAAGTGGTGGAACTTGCACTATTGCTGACTGACTAAATACTTTTTTGCCCCACTGTATATAATAATATACATCAATTGCAATTTAATTACTGTTCATCGTCTGACTCACGCCCCATAACTATTTACACCCCTTTATGTGAAAATCATTATTGACCCTCTACTTTCTCCAAACAAGTATAAAGTATAAAACACATCTCAAGGTATACACTCACCCTTCACCATCAACCCAACTTCTTTTACCACCAAAGCAACAGGAACACAACCCCGAACCCCTCCCCACACTAGATCAGAACTGGAGAGCACTGTTGACATCCATACCAGTACTGTTTGCTAGATAGTGTGACACTGATACACACTGCCAGATAATTCAGCACAATGAGTCTGACTCCTACCTTCTATCTCAGATGTAGCCGTGTAAATTAGTCAGTAAAGTTAGTAAGTAAAATCAGTCTGATTCAGTAGCATCAGCTAATGGCATCCTCCACTAGCTCCTCTCCAGTGGACAGCACACAACAGAGGCATGCAGCATGAGAGCACTTCATGGGATGCAGCCAGGAAACCATTTTACATTTTTTGATAAAGGCACAGTGCAAACAACCTGCTAAAGCACCGAGCTGCTTCAACCAACTTCTAGATGACTGGCCGAATATTTGATGTGTAATTGAAATTTCAACAGCCCATAACTTTCAAGCCCAGAGGTATCAGACAGTGACTTTCTAATCTTACCAAGCTGAAAATACTGACAACTATCTCAAATATATGGGTAGTTTAGACCTCTTGACTTCACCTTTAAGTCTACTACCTGGACAACCCCTTCTTAAAGGGAACCTGTAACCTCCAAAACTAATATTTATAGTGTTATAGTGGTAATCTTCATGTATGGCTTACTTACCAAAAGTGTGGCTGCAAGGAGAAAATTAAGTTTTATTTTCCCTGCAGCCACTCGCTTCCAGTTATTGAGGTAGTGAGGGGGACTGTAACAGTCACCACTTACTAGATAATGAAAGTGCTGTAATCACTCCCCTGCACCTTGACTGACAGCACACATACTGTATGCTGCAACATAGGGGACAAAGGACACTCTGTATAATCCTAGGAAATTCTGATACCTGTACATTCACTATCGATGAAAAACCCACACCTCTAATGAAAAATGCTGATAAAATCATACTTAAACAGGAGTAGACCAAAATGTCAGGCGGTGTGTCCACACCATGTGTACTGTTAAGAACCTGTGTCATAATTCATCTAATACATTTACATTTTATATAGATATACGTCCACTCCTTGAGGCAGCAAACTGATGTAAACTCTTTATGACCCAAAGCCTTTTCCAGTTGCAAATTATCAATCTTCTTAATTTGGCAGAAAGCTTCACTGCTTTATTCTAAAATTTATGCAATTTCTTCACTTACTGAACAGTAAAAATTCTCTATCTTATTCATACACATATTACATTAATTTCTTGCTTCATTAAGCCTCATATTGTTTCTCCTAGAGAGGGATTTTCTTTATAATTTAGGTACTTTAATCTATAGTCTTTATTGGCTTTTAATAATTTCATTCTACCTCTTTTTTTAATAATAAATTATACGACATTATTCTGCCTCTTAAGAAGTCATTCTCAGTCTCCCAAAATAAAATAGGATTATTCACATGTTTTATAATACCTAAAACCAACAGACACCTGCTGGGATTTTTTCTAAGGTACCACTAACCCTTTTATAAAGTGATACCTATAGATAAATATTCAGAAATAGCGATCTCATTTAGGCTTCAAGTCTTGACCCTTTGTTGGAATATTAGCAGTCATGGGACATAGTCAATTCTGGACATCATATAATTATCTTTTGGATAGTAGGTTAAGTGCTTTTCAACATGATTATAAAGCCTTCATACAGTCTACAAACCTATGTGAAAACAAAAATTGAAATTATTATGTACCAAGTAAGCCGTCAACATTCCTCTTAACCATGTTTAAATGTAATTATTTTGTCCCTACTGATTTGTATTGATAGATTCCTCCTCATCTGACATAATTTAACATAAAAAACAGAATTGTCCAAACTCCGAACTAGTTCCAGAGGATGCATTCCCAAGAAAGAACAATTATCAAGTAAAGAGAACCACATAATGGAAACTCTGGAAGTCATAGGAACTCTACAGTTAATCCTGATACCTAAGGGTACAGTTCATAGATATCATGAAAGGACATAATGCTCCTGGGCTGAAGTATTCCTATTGTGGCATATATAATAAATGTAAATATACTCAGCATTATAAAACAGGAGAATGACCTGGGTATTCTGGTTACCAGTAAGCTAAACAGTAGTAATCAATGTCAAGGAGCAGATGCAAAAGTAATAAATATTTTATGGTGCATAAAAAGAGCCGTCCTACTCACTGCAGTCACCGCTCTGCTTCCCCTCATTTCAGGCTACCACCCAGAGTTTGCCTCTTGCAGCATTTTCCATCTCTGCTTCATCTTCTTGCTTTCTCCACCTGGCTATATGGAGATGTGGCCAGTCTCTGCAGGAATTTAACCCTGCTGTGTCCTGCAAAAATTGGCTTCCCTGCCCTATCCGCTGCCAGCAGGAGATATATTAAGCAGCTTCTCCCTGCACTTCTTGCCTGAGCTTTGGTTCTAGTCAGTAGTCTGTTCTAGCTTCCAGTCGACTTTTTTTTTCTGTTTTGTCTCCAGTTACCGACCTGGCTTATCCACCTGTTCCATCTGATCTCTCCACTCCTGACTTCAGCTTTGAATCTTAAACCTGTGCTGTGTGCCCCAACGTTGGACTGTCTTATGACATCTTTGTCTGTGCCTTTTGTACCGCACATACTTGCCTTGACCCGTTGGTCAACTGCTGCAGGTTGGAGCACTGCCCTGGAGTGATACCTGGTGGCTATCCTGCCGCCCAAACCTTGCCTCACCATCAGATACTCTAGCAAAGGCCAGGTAGCCAGTTAGCCACATATTCATGCCCCTCCTGGGTAAGCCTGACCAGTGGTGCAGTGGGTCCTGTTATGAACTGGTGATTTAGAACCACAATGGACCTGGTGGTTAAGAGCACTCAAAATGACCTGAAAGTTACTAATAACATAGGACGAGCTCTGAGACGTGGGAACTCTGCTGACCGCAATCCCTAATCCTAACACACCACACTAGAGGTAGCCGTGGAGCACTCCTGACCAGACCTAGGCGCCTCGGCACAGCCTGAGAAACTAGCTGGCCCTGAAGATAGAAAAATAAGCCTACCTTGCCTCAGAGAAATTCCCCAAAGGAAAAGGCAGCCCCCCACATATAATGACTGTGAGTAAAGATGAAAATACAAACACAGAGATGAAATAGATTTTAGCAAAGTGAGGCCCGACTTACTGAATAGACCGAGGATAGGAAAGATAGCTTTGCGGTCAGCACAAAAACCTACAAACAACCACGCAGAGGGTGCAAAAAGACCCTCCGCACCGACTAACGGTATGGAGGTGCTCCCTCTGCGTCCCAGAGCTTCCAGCAAGCAAGACAAACCAATATAGCAAACTGGACAGAAAAAATAGCAAACAAAAGTAATACAAGCAGAACTTAGCTTATGCAGGGCAGACAGGCCACAAGAACGATCCAGGAGAGAGCAAGGCCAATACTGGAACATTGACTGGAGGCCAGGAACAAAGAACTAGGTGGAGTTAAATAGAGCAGCACCTAACGACTTAACCTCGTCACCTGAGGAAGGAAACTCAGAAGCCGCAGCCCAACTCACATCCACCAGAGGAAGCTCATGGACAGAACCAGCCGAAGTACCACTCATGACCACTGGAGGGAGCTTGACCACAGAATTCACAACAGTACCCCCCCCTTGAGGAGGGGTCACCGAACCCTCACCAGAGCCCCCAGGCCGACCAGGATGAGCCAAATGAAAGGCACGAAACAGATCGGCAGCATGAAAATCAGAGGCAAAGACCCAGGAATTATCTTCCTGACCATAACCCTTCCACTTAACCAGGTACTGGAGTTTCCGTCTCTAAATACGAGAATCCAAAATCTTCTCCACTATATACTCCAACTCCCCCTCAACCAAAACCAGGGCAGGAGGATCAACGGATGGAACCACAGATGCCACGTATCTCCGCAACAATGACCTATGGAATACATTATGGATGGAAAAAGAAGCTGGAAGGGTCAAGCGAAAAGACACAGGATTAAGAACCCCAGAAATCCTATATGGACCAATGAAACGAGGCTTAAACTTAGGAGAGGAAACTTTCATAGGAATATAACGAGACGACAACCAAACCAAATCCCCAACACGAAGTCGGGGACCCACACAGCGCCTGCGGTTAACGAAATATTGAGCCTTCTCCTGGGACAATGTCAAATAGTCCACTACATGAGTCCAAATCTGCTGCAACCTATCCACCACAGTATCCACACCAGGACAGTCCGAAGACTCAACCTGCCCTGAAGAGAAACGAGGATGGAAACCAGAATTGCAGAAAAACGGCGAAACCAAAGTGGCCCGATTATTAAGGGCGAACTCAGCGAAAGGCAAAAAGGACACCCAATCATCCTGATCAGCAGAAACAAAACATCTCAGATATGTTTCCAAGGTCTGATTGGTTCGTTCAGTTTGGCCATTTGTCTGAGGATGGAAAGCCGAGGAAAAAGACAAATCAATGCCCATCCTAGCACAAAAGGCTCGCCAAAACGTCGAAACAAACTGGGAACCTCTGTCAGAAACGATGTTCTCCGGAATGCCATGTAATCGAACCACATGCTGGAAAAACAATGACACCAAATCAGAGGAGGAAGGCACTTTAGACAAGGGTACCAAATGGACCATCTTAGAAAAGCGATCACAAACCACCCAAATGACCGACATCTTTTGAGAGACGGGGAGATCTGAAATAAAATCCATAGAGATATGTGTCCAGGGCCTCATCGGGACCGGCAAGGGCAAAAGCAACCCACTGGCACGAGAACAGCAGGGCTTAGCCCGAGCACAAATCCCACAGGACTGCACAAACGAACGCACATCCCGCGACACAGACGGCCACCAAAAGGATCTAGCCACCAAATCTCTGGTACCAAAGATTCCAGGATGACCAGCCAACACCGAACAATGAACCTCAGAGATAACTCTACTCGTCTATTTATCAGGGACAAACAGTTTCTCCGCTGGGCAACGGTCAGGTCTATTAGCCTGAAATTTTTGCAGTACCCGCCACAAATCAGGGGAGATGGCAGACAAAATTACCCCCTCTTTGAGAATACCCGCCGGCTCAGGCAAACCCGGAGAGTCGGGCACAAAACTCCTAGACAGGGCATCCACCTTCACATTCTTAGAGCCCGGAAGGTACAAAACCACAAAGTAAAAACGGGAGAAAAACAGCGACCAACGAGCCTGTCTAGGATTCAACCGTTTGGCAGACTCGAGATAAGTCAAGTTCTTGTGATCTGTCAAGACCACCACGCGATGTTTAGCTCCTTCAAGCCAATGACGCCACTCCTCGAATGCCCACTTCATGGCCAGCAACTCTCGATTGCCAACATTATAATTACGCTCAGCAGGCGAAAACTTCCTGGAAAAAAAGGCACATGGTTTCATCACCGAGCCATCAGAACTTCTTTGCGACAAAACAGCCCCTGCTCCAATCTCAGAAGCATCAACCTCGACCTGGAACGGGAGCGAAACATCTGGCTGGCACAACACAGGGGCAGAAGAAAAACGACGCTTCAACTCCTGAAAGGCTTCCACAGCAGCAGAAGACCAATTGACCACATCAGCACCCTTCTTGGTTAAATCAGTCAACGGTTTAGCAATACTAGAAAAATTATTGATGAAGCGACGATAAAAATTAGCAAAGCCCAGGAACTTTTGCAGACTCTTCAGAGATGTCGGCTGAGTCCAATCATAAATGGCCTGAACTTTAACAGGGTCCATCTCGATAGTAGAAGGGGAAAAAATGAAACCCAAAAATGAAACCTTCTGAACACCAAAGATACACTTTGACCCCTTCACAAACAAAGAATTTGCACGCTGGACCTGGAACACCATTCTAACCTGCTTCACGTGAGACTCCCAATCATCCGAGAAGACCAAAATATCATCCAAGTATACAATCAGGAATTTATCCAGGTACTCTCGGAAGATGTCATGCATAAAGGACTGAAATACTGATGGAGCATTGGAAAGCCCGAATGGCATAACCAGGTACTCAAAATGGCCCTCGGGCGTATTAAATGCTGTTTTCCATTCATCGCCCTGTTTAATACGCACAAGATTATACGCACCACGAAGACCTATCTTGGTGAACCAACTAGCCCCCTTAATCCGAGCAAACAAATCAGACAGCAGCGGCAAGGGGTACTGAAAATTGACTGTGATTTTATTTAGAAGGCGGTAATCAATACAAGGTCTCAACGAACCATCCTTCTTGGCCACAAAAAAGAACCCTGCTCCCAATGGCAACGACGACGGGCGAATATAACCCTTCTCCAAGGATTCCTTTACGTAACTCTGCATAGCGGCGTGCTCAGGCACAGACAAATTAAACAGTCGACCTTTAGGAAACTTACTACCAGGAATCAAATTGATAGCACAATCGCAATCCCTATGCGGAGGTAGGGTACTGGACTTGGGCTCATCAAATACATCCCGGTAATCCGACAAGAACTCTGGGACCTCAGAAGGGGTGGATGATAAAATAGACAGAAATGGAACATCACCATGTACCCGCTGACAACCCCAGCTGGACACAGACATAGATTTCCAATCCAATACTGGGTTATGGACTTGTAGCCATGGCAACCTCAACACGACCACATCATGCAGATTATGCAACACCAAAAAGCGAATGTCCTCCTGATGCGCAGGAGCAATACACATGGTCAGTTGGGTCCAGTACTGAGGCTTATTCTTGGCCAAAGGCGTAGCATCAATTCCTCTCAATGGAATAGGATACTGCAAGGGCTCCAAGAAAAACCCACAACGCCTAGCAAACTCCAAGTCCATCAAATTCAGGGCAGCGCCTGAATCCACAAATGCCATGACAGAATAGGATGACAAAGAGCAGATCAAAGTAACGGAGAAAAGAAATTTCGACTGTACCGTACCAATGGTGGCAGACTTAGCGAACCGCCTAGTGCGCTTAGGACAATCGGAGATAGCATGAGTGGAATCACCACAGTAAAAACACAGCCCATTCCGACGTCTGTGTTCTTGCCGCTCAGCTCTGGTCAAAGTCCTATCACATTGCATAGGCTCAGGTTTATGCTCAGATAATACCGCCAAATGGTGCACAGTTTTACGCTCACGTAAGCGTCGATCGATCTGAATGGCCAAAGACATAGACTCATTCAGACCAGCAGGCATAGGAAATCCCACCATGACATCCTTAAGGGCTTCAGAGAGACCCTTTCTGAAAATTGCTGCCAGCGCACATTCATTCCATTGAGTGAGCACGGACCACTTCCTAAATTTCTGACAATATATCTCTACCTCATCCTGACCCTGACACAGAGCCAGCAAATTTTTCTCTGCCTGATCCACTGAATTAGGTTCATCATAAAGCAATCCGAGCGCCAGAAAAAACGCATCAATTTCACATAATGCAGGATCTCCTGGCGCAAGGGAAAATGCCCAGTCTTGAGGGTCGCCACGTAATAAAGAAATAATGATCTTAACTTGTTGAACTGGGTCACCAGAGGAGCGGGGTTTCAAAGCCAGAAATAGTTTACAATTATTTTTAAAACTCAGAAACTTAGCTCTATCTCCAGAAAACAAATCAGGAATAGGAATTCTAGGTTCTAACATAGAATTCTGAACCACAAAGTCTTGAATATTTTGTACTCTTGCAGTGAGATGATTCACACAAGAAGACAGACCTTTAATGTCCATCACTACACCTGTGTCCTGAACCACCCAAATGTCTAGGGGAAAAGAAAGACAAAACACAGTGCAGAGAAAAAAAATGGTCTCAGAACTTCTCTTTTCCCTCTATTGAGAAGCATTAGTACTTTGGGCCTCCAGTACTGTTATGAACTGGTGATTTAGAACCACAATGGACCTGGTGGTTAAGAGCACACAAAATGACCTGAAAGTTACTAATAACATAGGACGAGCTCTGAGACGTGGGAACTCTGCTGACCGCAATCCCTAATCCTAACACACCACACTAGAGGTAGCCGTGGAGCGCTCCTGACCAGACCTAGGCGCCTCGGCACAGCCTGAGAAACTAGCTAGCCATGAAGATAGAAAAATAAGCCTACCTTGCCTCAGAGAAATTCCCCAAAGGAAAAGGCAGCCCCCCACATATAATGACTGTGAGTAAAGATGAAAATACAAACACAGAGATGAAATAGATTTTAGCAAAGTGAGGCCCGACTTACTGAATAGACCGAGGATAGGGAAGATAGCTTTGCGGTCAGCACAAAAACCTACAAACAACCACGCAGAGGGCGCAAAAAGACCCTCCGCACCGACTAACGGTACGGAGGTGCTTCCTCTGCGTCCCAGAGCTCCCAGCAAGCAAGACAAACCAATATAGCAAGCTGGACAGAAAAAATAGCAAACAAAAGTAACACAAGCAGAACTTAGCTTATGCAGGGCAGACAGGCCACAAGAACGATCCAGGAGAGAGCAAGACCAATACTGGAACATTGACTGGAGGCCAGGAACAAAGAACTAGGTGGAGTTAAATAGAGCAGCACCTAACGACTTAACCTCGTCACCTGAGGAAGGAAACTCAGAAGCCGCAGCCCCACTCACATCCACCAGAGGAAGCTCATGGACAGAACCAGCCGAAGTACCACTCATGACCACAGGAGGGAGCTTGACCACAGAATTCACAACAGGGTCCACACCCATCAGTGTCAGAATAGGATCCAGGACTGGATAGAAATGTTGGGCTTGCTTAGCCTAGAAAAAAATGTATCAGGGGAGATCTCATTCATGTGTATAAACATGTGTGGTCAATACAAAGGACTGGCACATAGCTTATTCCTTCTAAAGACCATATGTGGAAACACGAGGCTCAGTAGTTGCTCTCGTCCGCTGGCAGAATACTACTCAGACCACACAGGGTGAGGGTAAAACAGTGTGGCAATACTTTGTTGAACCACCAAACAGACAATAATGTATAGAACAGTCCCAGCAAATACACAAGATGGTGAAAATTACAGAGTCCTACCCTTTCACTGACTTACTGGGATAAGAGCAGCGGTGACTTTGTGGCTTCCAGGACTGACTACCCCCACCAGTGACAACTCGCATTTGGCAGACACCCACAGAGAGGCGGTAATGACAAGCTTAAGAAGCTGACAGTCCATTGAGGCCCGTGGCCAGGTGACTGAAGGGTCCCAACCTGGCTTCACCAAATGACTCCATGGGTGAGGATACAGTCGGTAAGGGGAGAGCTGGTCGTGCAGTGGTTTGGTCGATCGGTGGTTACTGCAGGTTGTAGGCTTGTCAGTAGAGGTAGGTCTTCAGGTTCTTTTAGAAGGTTTCGATGGTAGGTGAGAGTCTGTTATGTTGTGGTAGAGAGTTCCAGAGTAGGGGTGATGTGCGAGAGAAATCTTGTATGCGATTGTAGGAAGAGGAGATGAGAGGGGAGTAGAAAAGGAGATCTTGTGAGGATCGGAAGTTGCGTGCAGGTAAGTACAGGGAGACGAGGTCACAGATGTATGGAGGAGACAGGTTGTGGATGGCTTTGTATGTCATGGTTAGGGTTTTGTACTGGAGTCTCTGGGTAATGGGGAGCCAGTAAAGAGATTGACAGAGGGGAGAGGCCGGGGAATAGCGAGGGGACAGGTAGATTAGTCAGGCAGCTGACTTTAGAATAGATTGGAGGGGTGCGAGAGTGTTAGAGGGGAAGCCACAGAGCAGGAGGTTACAGTAGTCGAGGCGGGAGATGATGAGAGCATGGACTAGGGTTTTTGCAGATTCTTGGTTTAGGAATGTACAGATTTGTGAAATATTTTTTGAGTTGAAGGTGGCAGGAAGTGGAAAGGGGTTGGATATGTGATTTGAAGGAGAGATCAGTGTCAAGGTTCACTTCACCACAAGGGTAAGCGTATGTGCAGTGAGCTCCTAATGACATTGCGAGATCCATGTAATGGCTAAAACTAAAACTAGTATTAAAACTAAGCACACAGCCTAATACATCACTGAAATCAGAGAGATGACAGGTAGGGATAAGTGGACCCGCGTAAGTTTCGGTTCTTGTACCCTAACCAAACCTTATTCCAAAGATCTATTATGTTACCAGAACTTTACCTAAATTTGTACCTGATCCCAAACCCTATTGAAAACAATGGGGATCCAAACTTTTGAGATGGAAAATTCTCTTTCTCTCTGCAATGGACTTCTGGGAGAAGTCCGTATTCGGCATCTAGCCCTGGACACTAACTGTCCGTTACGACCCCCAAACTTTTAAGTTCAGGTTTGCTCATCTCTACTGACAGATTCTCTAGAACAAGCAAAAAAAGAATGACAAGAATGCTATGCTAGAAAGAAAGTGATGGTTTGGACTGGAAACATAGAATTGATTCAACTGTGATAAGATAGAAGTTAAAATAAACTTTGACTTTTAGATAACTTATTGACATTCCACAGCCAAAACAGGATGGACCTCTAGTAGATAGACCTCAATCATCTACTATCTACTTATTCCAGGAGTTTTTTTTACAGACTGATAAAGAAGTGCCTGCAGTCTGACTAAAATTCAGTGTCACGAATTATCATTAATTTGCATTGTAATATGCTCGCATTTGGTTGACATAGATACAAATGTTCTGTATAATCACATTCTCTTAAGTAGGACATATTTTAAATATTAAACATCTGTGTTTACTGTGTTAATGCACAATGGATTAATTAATATACCACCCCCTACTTCTCTATAATTAACTCCACTGTTGCATATGCAACGGCTTTATTTTTAAATAAATTCTAATTGTGTTGCAAATTAATGAAAAGCTAAAGATCAGATCCACAAACTGTTACAGTGTTGCTTGTAGATGGTATCAATTAGTAATTACCATATAGACCGATCACATCACTGACAATCCCAATCGTATTGATCATTTGAATGATTGTTGGTTCATGTTGTCAGTGGTTTCTATTTCAGGATGCGTCAGTTCCACCGGGTAGTTTGCAGACACTGATTTAGAGTGACTGGTGATAATAAGGAAAACATATAATTTTATAGAGTATGATTGCTCAGCTTAAGTATAGGGTTGAGCGAAACGGGTCGAACATTTTCAAAAGTCGCCGACTTTTAGCTAAGTCGGGGTTTCATGAAACCCGATCCGACCCCTGTGCGGGGTCGGCCATGCGGTACGCGACTTTCGCGCCAAAGTCGCGTTTCAATGACGCGAAAAGCGCCATTTCTCAGCCAATGAAGGTAAACGCAGAGTGTGGGCAGCGTGATGACATAGGTCCTGGTCCCCACCATCTTAGAGAAGGGCATTGCAGTGATTGGCTTGCTGTCTGCGACGTCACAGGGGCTATAAAGAGGCGTTCCCGCCGACCGCCATCTTACTGCTGCTGATCTGAGCTTAGGGAGAGGTTGCTGCCGCTTTGTCAGAAGCAGGGATAGCGTTAGGCAGGGTCCATTAACCACAAAACCGCTTGTGCTGCAGCGATTTGCACTGTCCAACACCACCCTCGGTGTGCAGGGACAGTGGAAGTTTTTTTTTTTTTTTTTCCCCTCAGCGCTGTAGCTCATTGGGCTGCCCTAGAAGGCTCCCTGATAGCTGCATTGCTGTGTGTACGCCGCTGTGCAAACCAACTGCTTTTTTCAAAGCACAAATCCTCTTGTTCCTTCCTTTCTGCACAGCTATCTTTTTTGTTTGTCCACACTTTTTATTTCATTTGTGCATCAGTCCACTCCTTATTGCTGCCTGCCATACCTGGCTGAGATTACTGCAGGCAGGGAGATAGTAGCTGCCTGCCATACCTGGCTGAGATTACTGCAGGCAGGGAGATAGTAATTGTAGGACATTCCCTGTTTTTTTTTTTGTTTTTTTTTTGGTGGGAGATTAAGATTGGCAATTTGGCATTTCTGCTAGAGTGCCATCCCTGTGTGTGCCATCTCTCTCACATAGTGGGCCATAGAAAGCCTTTTCATTTTTCTGTATTTTTTTTTTGTGGGGTGTATAAATTCTCCCTGATAAAAATACAGTGGGAGATTAATATTGGCCTTTGGGCTTGTGTGCCAGTCCTGAGTGTGCCATCTCTCTCACAAATAGTGGGCCATAGAAAGCCTATTTTATTTTTTTTTGGGTTTTATAAATTCTCCCTGAAAAAAAGGGAGATTAATATTGGCCTCTGGGCTTGTGTGCCAGTCCTGAGCGTGCCATCTGTGCCAGCCCTGAGCGTGCCATCTCTCTCACAAATAGTGGGCCATAGAAAGCCTATTTAATTTTTTTTTTGGTTTTATAAATTCTCCCTGAAAAAAAGGGAGATTAATATTGGCCTCTGGGCTTGTGTGCCAGTTGTGAGCGTGCCATCTGTGCCAGTCCTGAGCGTGCCATCTCTCTCACAAATAGTGGGCCATAGAAAGCCTATTTAATTTTTTTTTTGGTTTTATAAATTTTCCCTGAAAAAAGGGAGATTAATATTGGCCTCTGGGCTTGTGTGCCAGTTGTGAGCGTGCCATCTGTGCCAGCCCTGAGCGTGCCATCTCTCTCACAAATAGTGGGCCATAGAAAGCCTATTTAATTTTTTTTTTTGGTTTTATAAATTCTCCCTGAAAAAAAGGGAGATTAATATTGGCCTCTGGGCTTGTGTGCCAGTTGTGAGCGTGCCATCTGTGCCAGTCCTGAGCGTGCCATCTCTCTCACAAAAAGTGGGCCATAGAAAGCCTATTTAATTTTTTTTTTGGTTTTATAAATTTTCCCTGAAAAAAGGGAGATTAATATTGGCCTCTGGGCTTGTGTGCCAGTTGTGAGCGTGCCATCTGTGCCAGTCCTGAGCGTGCCATCTCTCTCACAAATAGTGGGCCATAGAAAGCCTATTTAATTTTTTTTTTGGTTTTATAAATTTTCCCTGAAAAAAGGGAGATTAATATTGGCCTCTGGGCTTGTGTGCCAGTTGTGAGCGTGCCATCTGTGCCAGTCCTGAGCGTGCCATCTCTCTCACAAATAGTGGGCCATAGAAAGCCTATTTAAATATTTTTTTGGTTTTATAAATTCTCCCAGAAAAAAAGGGAGATTAATATTGGCCTCTGGGCTTCTGTGCCAGTCCTGAGCGTGCCATCTGTGCCAGTCCTGAGCGTCCCATCTCTCTCACAAATAGTGGGCCATAGAAAGCCTATTTTTTTTTTTTGGGGGGTTTTAGAAATTCTCCCTGAAAAAAAAAGGGAGATTAATATTGCCCTTTGGGCTTGTGTGCCAGTACTAAGCGTGCCATCTCTCTCTCTCTCTCAGTCAGTGGGCCATAGAACGCCTATTTTTGGTTTTATTTGTTTTCTAAATTCTCCCTGAAAAAATCATTTTATTTTATTTGGTTTCTAAATTCTTCCTGATAAAATCATATTTTTTTTATTATTTTTTTTTCTAAAGTCTCCCTGAAAAAAAAAAAAAAAAAACAACCAAAAAAAACAGTGGGAGATTAATATTGGCCTTTCTGCTTGTGTGCCAGTCTTGACTCCTGGGTGTGCCATCTCTCTCTCTCTCTCTCTCTCCAATTGTGGTCCATAGAAAGCCTATATTTTTTTTCCTTGATTTGGGTTCCAAAATCTACCAGAGAAAATAACTACATCAATCATTGGTAGAAAAATATTGGCCTCTGGGCTTGTGTGCCACTCCTGACTCCTGTGTGCGTCATCTCTCAGTCAGTGGGCCATAGAACGCCTATTTTTGTTTTTATTTGTTTTATAAATTCTCCCTGAAAAAATCATTTTATTTTATTTGGTTTCTAAATTCTTCCTGATAAAATCATATTTTTTTTATTATTTTTTTTTCTAAAGTCTCCCTGAAAAAAAAAAAAAAAAAACAAACAAAAAAAACAGTGGGAGATTAATATTGGCCTTTCTGCTTGTGTGCCAGTCTTGACTCCTGGGTGTGCCATCTCTCTCTCTCTCTCTCTCTCTCTCCAATTGTGGTCCATAGAAAGCCTATATTTTTTTTCCTTGATTTGGGTTCCAAAATCTACCAGAGAAAATAACTACATCAATCATTGGTAGAAAAATATTGGCCTCTGGGCTTGTGTGCCACTCCTGACTCCTGTGTGCGTCATCTCTCAGTCAGTGGGCCATAGAACGCCTATTTTTGTTTTTATTTGTTTTATAAATTCTCCCTGAAAAAATCATTTTATTTTATTTGGTTTCTAAATTCTTCCTGATAAAATCATATTTTTTTTATTATTTTTTTTTCTAAAGTCTCCCTGAAAAAAAAAAAAAAAAAACAAACAAAAAAAACAGTGGGAGATTAATATTGGCCTTTCTGCTTGTGTGCCAGTCTTGACTCCTGGGTGTGCCATCTCTCTCTCTCTCTCTCTCTCTCTCTCTCCAATTGTGGTCCATAGAAAGCCTATATTTTTTTTCCTTGATTTGGGTTCCAAAATCTACCAGAGAAAATAACTACATCAATCATTGGTAGAAAAATATTGGCCTCTGGGCTTGTGTGCCACTCCTGACTCCTGTGTGCGTCATCTCTCAGTCAGTGGGCCATAGAACGCCTATTTTTGTTTTTATTTGTTTTATAAATTCTCCCTGAAAAAATCATTTTATTTTATTTGGTTTCTAAATTCTTCCTGATAAAATCATATTTTTTTTATTATTTTTTTTTCTAAAGTCTCCCTGAAAAAAAAAAAAAAAAAACAAACCCAAAAAAAAAATGGGAGATTAATATTGGCCTTTCTGCTTGTGTGCCAGTCTTGACTCCTGGGTGTGCCATCTCTCTCTCTCTCTCTCTCTCTCTCTCTCCAATTGTGGTCCATAGAAAGCCTATATTTTTTTTCCTTGATTTGGGTTCCAAAATCTACCAGAGAAAATAACTCCATCAATCATTGGTAGAAAAATATTGGCCTCTGGGCTTGTGTGCCACTCCTGATTCCTGTGTGCGTCATCTCTCACTCAGTGGCCCATAGAAAGCATATAGTTTGTTACATTTGTTTTCTAAATTCTCCCTGCAAAAATCTATTTTTTTTTTTTGGGGGGGTTTCTAAAGTGTTCCTGAAAAAAATAAAAATAAAAAAAAAATAATAGTGTGACATTAATATTAACATTTGTGCTTCAGTGACAGTCCTGCGTGTGGGGCATCTCTCTAATTTGCAGCCACCAAAAACAGAGTGTGTAACATTGGGCCTGATTTTCGCTGTGGTCTCACCAACCTGTAAAGGGGTAGCTAAATCATACTGAAGTTATAGCTCACCGTGTAAGTTGTGTGACTGCAACAAATAACGTTAGTTTGGTTACGTTTTTAAAACAATGAGGAAGTCTAGTGGAAGAGGTCGTGGCCGGGGGCGTTCATTGTCAGCTGGTAATGAGGGTAGTGGTAGTGGTGGAGCATCAGGTGGTCGTGGGGAAAAAAATATTGCACCTAAGTCTGGAGCTGTGGAGCCAGGTTCGTCGTCCGGCTACACAAGGCCTCGAACGCTCCCTTTTCTGGGATTAGGAAAACCGCTTTTAAAGCCGGAGCAGCAAGAGCAAGTTTTGGCTTATCTTGCTGACTCAGCCTCTAGCTCTTTTGCCTCCTCTCGTGAAACTGGTAAAAGTAAAAGCAGCGCGTCGTTAGTGGATGTTCACGGTCAGGGACAAGTCACTTCCTTGTCCTCTTCAGCAAAAACAACAACAGAGAAGAATGCAGCAGGCGACACAACGGGTTACTCCATGGAGCTCTTTACACATACCGTCCCTGGCTTAGAAAGTGAAGCAGTTAACAGTCCATGCCCATTACAAGTTGAATCTGACATGGAGTGCACTGACGCACAGCCACAGCCAGACTACTATGCTGGTCCTTTGACTCAGACCACAACATTGCCCTCGCAGGGTGCTGATCAAGAATCAGACCCTGATGAGACTATGTTGCCCCATCACGAACGCTATACCACCGAACGACACGCTGACACAGACGAAGTTGCGCAGGAGGTACAAGAAGAGTTATTAGATGACCCAGTTCTTGACCCCGATTGGCAGCCATTGGGGGAACAGGGTGCAGGCGGCAGCAGTTCTGAAGCAGAGGAGGAGGAGGGGCCGCAGCAGGCATCAACATCGCCACAGGTTCCATCTGCCGGGCCCGTATCTTGCCCAAAACGCGTGGCAAAGCCAAAACCTGGTGGAGGACAGCGTGGCCATCCGGTTAAAGCTCAGTCTGCAATGCCTGAAAAGGTATCCGATGCTAGAAAGAGTGCAGTCTGGCATTTTTTTAAACAACATCCAATTGATCAGCGCAAAGTCATCTGTCAAAAATGTTCTACTTCCTTAAGCAGAGGTCAGAATCTGAAAAGTCTCAATACTAGTTGCATGCATAGACATTTAACCACCATGCATTTGAAAGCTTGGACTAACTACCAAACGTCCCTTAAGGTTGTTGCACCCTCGGCCAATGAAGCTAGTCATCAACGCAACATCCCTTCCGGCAGTGTAGGACCACCATTTAGCGCACCACCTGCTGTATCTGTGCAGGTATCTTTGCCAGGCCAAAGCAGTCAGGGTCAGGGAATCACCAGTTTCGTAGTAGGAAACACTGCATCTAGGGCACCGGCGGCAACAATACCATCTCCCACCGTCTCTCAGTCTGCCATGTCCACCGGCACCCCCGCTAGTTCCACGATCTCCAGCTCTCCAGTCCAGCTCACCCTACATGAGACTATGGTTAGAAAAAGGAAATACTTAGCCTCGCATCCGCGTACACAGGGTTTGAACGCCCACATAGCTAGACTAATCTCGTTAGAGATGATGCCCTACTGGTTAGTTGAAAGCGAAGCTTTCAAAGACCTGATGGACTACGCTGTACCACGCTACGAGCTACCCAGTCGACACTTTTTTTCCAGAAAAGCCATCCCAGCCCTCCACCAGCATGTTAAAGAGCGCATCGTCCATGCACTCAGGCAATCTGTGAGCACAAAGGTGCACCTGACAACAGATGCATGGACCAGTAGGCATGGCCAGGGACGTTACGTGTCCATCACGGCACACTGGGTAAATGTGGTGGATTCAGGGTCCACAGGGGACAGCAAGTTTGGGACAGTTCTGCCTAGCCCACGGTCTAGTAAACAGTTGTCTGTAGCCTTTCGCACCCCCTCCTCCTCCTCCTCCTCCTCGTCCTCCTGCAGAAGCAAGAGCTCGTCCACAGACCGCAGTCGCACAAACACTCCATCCGCACCTGCCACTGTTGCACACCAGGTCTCCCATTATGGGGCAGCTACTGGCAAACGTCAGCAGGCTGTATTGGCTATGAAGTGTTTGGGCGACAATAGACACACCGCGGAAGTTCTGTCCGAGTTCTTGCAGCAAGAAACGCAGTCGTGGCTGGGCACTGTAGATCTTGAGGCAGGCAAGGTAGTGAGTGATAACGGAAGGAATTTCATGGCTGCCATCTCCCTTTCCCAACTGAAACACATTCCTTGCCTGGCTCACACCTTAAACCTGGTGGTGCAGTGCTTCCTGAAAAGTTATCCGGGGTTATCCGACCTGCTCCTCAAAGTGCGTGGACTTTGCGCACATATCCGCCGTTCGCCTGTACACTCCAGCCGTATGCAGACCTATCAGCGTTCTTTGAACCTTCCCCAGCATCGCCTAATCATAGACGTTGCAACAAGGTGGAACTCAACACTGCACATGCTTCAGAGACTGTGCGAACAGAGGCGGGCTGTTATGTTTTTGTGGGAGGATACACATACATGGGCAGGCAGTAGGATGGCAGACATGGAGTTGTCAGGTGTGCAGTGGTCGAAGATTCAAGACATGTGTCAAGTCCTTCAGTGTTTTGAGGAATGCACACGGCTGGTTAGTGCAGACAACGCCATAATAAGCATGAGCATCCCCCTAATGCGTCTGCTGATGCAAAGTTTGACGCACATAAAGGATCAGGCGTCTGCACCAGAGGAAGAGGAAAGCCTTGATGACAGTCAGCGATTGTCTGGTCAGGGCAGTGTACATGACAAGGTACCGGGCGAAGAGGAGGTGGAGGATGAGGAGGATGATGGGGATGAGTATATTTTTAATGAGGAAGCTTTCCCGGGGGCACGGGAAATTGGTGGCGTGGCAAGGCCGGGTTCTGGTTTTTTGAGGGACACAAGTGACGTAGATTTGCCTGCAACTGCCCCTCAACCAAGCACAACCGCAGATTTGACAACGGGAACTTTGGCCCACATGGCGGATTATGCCTTGCGTATCCTCAAAAGGGACACACGCATTACAAAAATGATGAACGATGACGATTACTGGTTGGCCTGCCTCCTTGATCCTCGCTATAAAGGCAAATTGCAAAATATTATGCCACATGAGAACTTGGAACTAATATTAGCAACAAAACAATCAACTCTTGTTGACCGTTTGCTTCTGGCATTCCCTGCACACAGCGCCCGTGATCGTTCTCACACGAGCTCCAGGGGCCAGCAGACCAGAGGTGTTAGAGGGGCAGAAATCAGAAGTGGCGTTGGCCAGAGGGGTTTTCTGACCAGGTTGTGGAGTGATTTTTCTATGACCGCAGACAGGACAGGTACTGTAGCATCAATTCAAAGTGACAGGAGACAACATTTGTCCAGTATGGTTACAAACTATTTTTCATCCCTTATCGACGTTCTCCCTCAACCGTCATTCCCATTTGATTACTGGGCATCCAAATTAGACACCTGGCCAGAATTGGCAGAATATGCATTGCAGGAGCTTGCTTGCCCGGCAGCTAGTGTCCTATCAGAAAGAGTATTCAGTGCTGCAGGTTCAATACTAACAGAAAAAAGGACTCGTCTGGCTACCCAAAATGTAGATGATCTAACCTTCATTAAAATGAACCACAACTGGATTTCAAAATCTTTTGCCCCACCCTGCCCGGCTGACACCTAGCTTTCCTATGAAAAGGTCTTGCCTGTGGACTATTCTGAATGACTTTTCCAATCTCGTAATTTTCTTCACCTGATTGTCCAGCATACGACATGTTTCCACCTCACGAAATGGCCAAACTCCCCACACGGGGCCGTGCTATCGCCACTTTGCGCTTGGACCCTTGAGAGTGCTGTTTGTCTGAAGAGGTGGGTGTGGCCGCTTTTGGTCGACGGCACTGCCACTGGGTCCCTCATAGTACAATAAAGTGTCTCTGGCGGTGGTGGTGCGCACCCAACGTCAGACACACCGTTGTAATATGAGGGGCCCTGTGCCTGTACCGCCGGCCACAAGACAGTTCCCCCCCCAGCTCAAACAGTGCTCTACCACTAGCAAAATTATCTCTCACAGCTTCACCAATGTGTAGTCTAGGCGCTGACATCCTTCAATGCCTGGCACTGACAATACCATTGTTTTGACATTTTTGTTATGTTAGGCCTTCGAAGCCTGTCTGCGGTCCCTTCTTTCTACAACTACTACACTGACCAGGCCACTGCTGGCCGTGTTACCCTGGAACCAATTTAAAAGTGCCTACAGTCAGCCCAATTTTGTTATGTTAGGCCTTCGAAGACTGTCTGCGGTCACTCCTTCCACTAGACTTCCACTGACCATACACTGCTGCCCGTGTACCCCTGGAACCAATTTAAAAGTGCCTACAGCCAGCCCAAGTTTGTTATGTTAGGCCTTGGAAGCCTGTCTGCGGTCACTCCTTCCACTAGACTTCCACTGACCAGACCACTGCTGCCCGTGTACCCCTGGAACCAATTTAAAAGTGCCTACAGCCAGCCCAAGTTTGTTATGTTAGGCCTTCGAAGCCTGTCTGCGGTCACTCCTTCCACTAGACTTCCACTGACCAGACCACTGCTGCCCGTGTACCCCTGGAACCAATTTAAAAGTGCCTACAGCCAGCCCAAGTTTGTTATGTTAGGCCTTCGAAGCCTGTCTGCGGTCACTCCTTCCACTAGACTTCCACAGACCAGACCACTGCTGCCCGTGTACCCCTGGAACCAATTTAAAAGTGCCTACAGCCAGCCCAAGTTTGTTATGTTAGGCCTTCGAAGCCTGTCTGCGGTCACTCCTTCCACTAGACTTCCACAGACCAGACCACTGCTGCCCGTGTACCCCTGGAACCAATTTAAAAGTGCCTACAGCCAGCCCAAGTTTGTTATGTTAGGCCTTGGAAGCCTGTCTGCGGTCACTCCTTCCACTAGACTTCCACAGACCAGACCACTGCTGCCCGTGTACCCCTGGAACCAATTTAAAAGTGCCTACAGCCAGCCCAAGTTTGTTATGTTAGGCCTTGGAAGCCTGTCTGCGGTCACTCCTTCCACTAGACTTCCACTGACCAGACCACTGCTGCCCGTGTACCCCTGGAACCAATTTAAAAGTGCCTACAGCCAGCCCAAGTTTGTTATGTTAGGCCTTGGAAGCCTGTCTGCGGTCACTCCTTCCACTAGACTTCCACTGACCAGACCACTGCTGCCCGTGTACCCCTGGAACCAATTTAAAAGTGCCTACAGCCAGCCCAAGTTTGTTATGTTAGGCCTTCGAAGCCTGTCTGCGGTCACTCCTTCCACTAGACTTCCACAGACCAGACCACTGCTGCCCGTGTACCCCTGGAACCAATTTAAAAGTGCCTACAGCCAGCCCAAGTTTGTTATGTTAGGCCTTGGAAGCCTGTCTGCGGTCACTCCTTCCACTAGACTTCCACTGACCATACACTGCTGCCCGTGTACCCCTGGAACAAATTTAAAAGTGCCTACAGCCAGCCCAAGTTTGTTATGTTAGGCCTTCGAAGCCTGTCTGCGTCCCGTTCTTTCAACTACAACTACACTGACCAGGCCACTGATGGCCGTGTTCCCCTGGAACCAATTTTAACTTGCCTACAGCCAGCCCAATGTTAGGCCTTTGATGCCTGTCTGCCGTCACTCCTTCCACTAGGCCTCCACTGACCTGTCTATTGCTGCCCGTGTACCCCTTGAACCAACATCATTAAATATAAAAAAAATTAATTTGATTATAAAAAATAAGATCGTGTTGAGATCTCAAATGCAGACATTTTAACAATCAAAACAAACACACAACAAATATCTGGAACTGTACTACAAAGGTCCAACAGCTACAATTTCTTTCTCCTGCAAGAAGTTAACTGAAAGTTTTTTGGAGTTGTTAACACAGATATGGCATCCACCGAGTGTTGTCCTGTCGCGTCTCCTTTAAATTATTTCCAATAAGATGTTAAACTATTAATTTAATAAAATCAATAATTAAAAAAATAATTGAGTAAGTCAAAAGCACATTGCAAATAAACATTAATTACAAATCAAGAAGCATGGCGCGTCCGAGGGTGAGTAGATACCGAATAAGAATATAATCACCCTCGGACGCGCAATGCTTATTTAAAACAGCCTTCCTTCCTAAGAATCAGCCCTTCCGTGGTGTAGAGAGAGGTTGTGTTACACTCCAAGGTGTTCCCCAGGTTGCCTTTCCTGAGCTTCGATCTTCCGACTCTCGTTTAGTAGCTGTTGGAAACTACGCTGCATTAGGCCTACTAATTGTGTATGGGTGAAACAGTGGCGCATCTGCGGTCCCTCCTTCCACTAGGCCTCCACTGACCTGTCTACTGCGGCCCGTGTACCCCTTGAACCAACCTAATAAAATATTTAAAAAATTAATTTGATTATAAAAAATAAGATCGTGTTGAGATCTCAAATGCAGACATTTTAACAATCAAAACAAACACACAACAAATATCTGGAACTGTACTACAAAGGTCCAACAGCTACAATTTCTTTCTCCTGCAAGAAGTTAACTGAAAGTTTTTTGGAGTTGTTAACACAGATATGGCATCCACCGAGTGTTGTCCTGTCGCGTCTCCTTTAAATTATTTCCAATAAGATGTTAAACTATTAATTTAATAAAATCAATAATTAAAAAAATAATTGAGTAAGTCAAAAGCACATTGCAAATAAACATTAATTACAAATCAAGAAGCATGGCGCGTCCGAGGGTGAGTAGATACCGAATAAGAATATAATCACCCTCGGACGCGCAATGCTTATTTAAAACAGCCTTCCTTCCTAAGAATCAGCCCTTCCGTGGTGTAGAGAGAGGTTGTGTTACACTCCAAGGTGTTCCCCAGGTTGCCTTTCCTGAGCTTCGATCTTCCGGCTCTCGTTTAGTAGCTGTTGGAAACTACGCTG
The DNA here is from genome assembly GCF_032444005.1 of Ranitomeya imitator. NCBI lineage: Eukaryota > Metazoa > Chordata > Amphibia > Anura > Dendrobatidae > Ranitomeya > Ranitomeya imitator. The sequence goes on from NC_091286.1 coordinate 63,718,389, forward strand.
CATTAGGCCTACTAATTGTGTATGGGTGAAACAGTGGCGCATCTGCGGTCCCTCCTTCCACTAGGCCTCCACTGACCTGTCTACTGCGGCCCGTGTACCCCTTGAACCAACCTAATAAAATATTTAAAAAATTAATTTGATTATAAAAAATAAGATCGTGTTGAGATCTCAAATGCAGACATTTTAACAATCAAAACAAACACACAACAAATATCTGGAACTGTACTACAAAGGTCCAACAGCTACAATTTCTTTCTCCTGCAAGAAGTTAACTGAAAGTTTTTTGGAGTTGTTAACACAGATATGGCATCCACCGAGTGTTGTCCTGTCGCGTCTCCTTTAAATTATTTCCAATAAGATGTTAAACTATTAATTTAATAAAATCAATAATTAAAAAAATAATTGAGTAAGTCAAAAGCACATTGCAAATAAACATTAATTACAAATCAAGAAGCATGGCGCGTCCGAGGGTGAGTAGATACCGAATAAGAATATAATCACCCTCGGACGCGCAATGCTTATTTAAAACAGCCTTCCTTCCTAAGAATCAGCCCTTCCGTGGTGTAGAGAGAGGTTGTGTTACACTCCAAGGTGTTCCCCAGGTTGCCTTTCCTGAGCTTCGATCTTCCGGCTCTCGTTTAGTAGCTGTTGGAAACTACGCTGCATTAGGCCTACTAATTGTGTATGGGTGAAACAGTGGCGCATCTGCGGTCCCTCCTTCCACTAGGCCTCCACTGACCTGTCTACTGCGGCCCGTGTACCCCTTGAACCAACCTAATAAAATATTTAAAAAATTAATTTGATTATAAAAAATAAGATCGTGTTGAGATCTCAAATGCAGACATTTTAACAATCAAAACAAACACACAACAAATATCTGGAACTGTACTACAAAGGTCCAACAGCTACAATTTCTTTCTCCTGCAAGAAGTTAACTGAAAGTTTTTTGGAGTTGTTAACACAGATATGGCATCCACCGAGTGTTGTCCTGTCGCGTCTCCTTTAAATTATTTCCAATAAGATGTTAAACTATTAATTTAATAAAATCAATAATTAAAAAAATAATTGAGTAAGTCAAAAGCACATTGCAAATAAACATTAATTACAAATCAAGAAGCATGGCGCGTCCGAGGGTGAGTAGATACCGAATAAGAATATAATCACCCTCGGACGCGCAATGCTTATTTACAACAGCCTTCCTTCCTAAGAATCAGCCCTTTCGTGGTGTAGAGAGAGGTTGTGTTACACTCCAAGGTGTTCCCCGGGTTGCCTTTCATGAGCTTCGATCTTCCGGCTCTCGTTTAGTAGTTGGTGGAAACTACGCTGCATTAGGCCTACAAATTTGGTATGGGGTGTAGAGACAGGTTGTGTTACACTCCAAGGTTTTCACCAGGTTGCCTTTCCTGAGCTTCGATCTTCATGCTCTCGTTTAGTAGTTGTAGAAAAGTACGCTGCATTAGGCCTACAAAATGGGTATGGGGTGGAGAGAGATGGTGTGTTACACTCCAAGGTGTTCCCCAGGTTGCCTTTCCTGAGCTTCGATCTTCATGCTCTCGTTTAGTAGGTGTCGGAAAGTAGGCTGCATTAGGCCTAAAAAATGGGGAATGGGGTGGAGAGAGATGGTGTGTTACACTCCAAGGTGTTCCCCAGGTTTCCTTGCCATTGCTTCGGTCTTCCGACTCTCGTTTAGTAGTTGTAGAAAAGTACACTGCATTAGGCCTAAAAAATGGGTATGGGGTGGAGAGAGATGGTGTGTTACACTCCAAGGTGTTCCCCAGGTTGCCTTTCCTGAGCTTCGATCTTCATGCTCTCGTTTAGTAGGTGTCGGAAAGTAGGCTGCATTAGGCCTACAAATTGGGTATGGGGTGGAGAGAGATGGTGTGTTACACTCCAAGGTGTTCCCCAGGTTGCCTTTCCTGAGCTTCGATCTTCATGCTCTCGTTTAGTAGGTGTCGGAAAGTAGGCTGCATTAGGCCTACAAATTGGGTATGGGGTGGAGAGAGATGGTGTGTTACACTCCAAGGTGTTCCCCAGGTTTCCTTGCCATTGCTTCGGTCTTCCGACTCTCGTTTAGTAGTTGTAGAAAAGTACACAGCATTAGGCCTACAAAATGGGTATGGGGTGGAGAGAGATGGTGTGTTACACTCCAAGGTGTTCCCCAGGTTGCCTTTCCTGAGCTTCGATCTTCATGCTCTCGTTTAGTAGGTGTCGGAAAGTAGGCTGCATTAGGCCTAAAAAATGGGGAATGGGGTGGAGAGAGATGGTGTGTTACACTCCAAGGTGTTCCCCAGGTTTCCTTGCCATTGCTTCGGTCTTCCGACTCTCGTTTAGTAGTTGTAGAAAAGTACACTGCATTAGGCCTAAAAAATGGGTATGGGGTGGAGAGAGATGGTGTGTTACACTCCAAGGTGTTCCCCAGGTTGCCTTTCCTGAACTTCGATCTTCATGCTCTCGTTTAGTAGGTGTCGGAAAGTAGGCTGCATTAGGCCTACAAATTGGGTATGGGGTGGAGAGAGATGGTGTGTTACACTCCAAGGTGTTCCCCAGGTTTCCTTGCCATTGCTTCGGTCTTCCGACTCTCGTTTAGTAGTTGTAGAAAAGTACACAGCATTAGGCCTACAAAATGGGTATGGGGTGGAGAGAGATGGTGTGTTACACTCCAAGGTGTTCCCCAGGTTGCCTTTCCTGAGCTTCTATCTTCAGGCTCTCATTAAATTGTGGTTAAATGGAACAACTGCATTTGGCGTACTAGTTGGTTTGGGGCCTACTATCGGTGTCTGCCACTCCTTGCTGTTCTCCTGGTTTCCTGTCCTGAAATTCCATTTTCAGCCTCTCGTTAAGTAGTTGTTAATGTTAGACTGCATTTGGCCTACTAGTTGGGTTGGGGCCTACTATCGGTGTCTGCCACTCCTTGCTGTTCTCCTCCACTGAACAAAGCTGTGCCGCCTGTTTACTACGGTTGCCAATTTTGAACTGCATTTCGACTACTTACTGATTTGGCCCTACTCTCTGTGTCAGCCTCTCATTCCAGTTGTCCTCCACTGCAATGCCCCCTGGTTATTCCTGTGTTACCAATTTTGAACTGCATTTAGCCCACTTTCTTCTTTGGGCCTATATCTGTGTTTCCACTTCATCGTGCCCATTGCCCAGCCAGTGATAGATGAGTCTGCTGGTACATTGACCCATAACGCAACATTCCCCGTGCACGCTACACAACAACATTGTGACCCTGCTGAAAGTCAGGTTGCTCTTCCCGCATACCATACCACCTTACACGGGGACAAAGAGGAAGGTGCAGATGAAAGTGCAGGTTCCTTCATCAGGTGGGGGGAGGAATACTAGTTGGCGACGTCACTGGCACAGGGCCTCTCATAGTACGCAAAAGTGTTGCTGCCGGTGGGAGGCGCCCCCGCCGTGCAAACACACCGCTGTACTTTGAGGGGCCCTGTGCCAGTGCCAATGCCAACGAGTGGGCCCCCCCTGCTTGCTCAGGTTCACAGCACTTGCAAAGTTGAAATACTTACCTCTCCCTGCTCCACTGCCGTGACGTGGTCCAGATTTCCTGGGCCCACTAATTACTTGAACCAGCCCTACCCCCCACAACTTTAGCCAAATGACCCCCAATTTCAAATGCCTTCCAATTATTATAAGGTAAATTACGCTTGACAAGCTTCATTAAGAAGAATGGATGGTTTTGACATTAAAATGGGCACTCTAGGTGTTTTCCTGGCCCCCACTCACTGCCGACTATGCTGCCCCATTGACTTGCATTGGGTTTCGTGTTTCGGTCGATCCCGACTTTACGTCATAATCGGCCGATTTCACTCGACCCGACTTTGGACATAGTCGGGTTTCGCAAAACCCGGCTCGACTCTAAAAAGGTCAAGGTCGCTCAACTCTACTTAAGTAGTATGGAATGCATATTTTCCGTCACTTCTTTTGCCCTTTAGGCCTGAAATAAAATGACCAATACCCTGAGAACAATCCATCATGGCCCTCTTGAAATATGTCTCCCTTACTTTTCAGCCATAAATCAAAGTCTCCTGCAAATTGAGTCATTGAGTTGTCTTGCACATTACTCTATATTAGGACCCCATGAGGAGAACATCAATCAAGTAGAGAAGTATATCTCGCTAACATGTAATACATACATAATTGTGGTCATTTCCCCTACTCCCGTTGTTTGTGTAAACTAGAACGAGATTAGATGTATTTTTAGATCTTTCACAAAGGAATGCTGTAATTATACAAATATACTCTACAGACAGGAAAATGATAGGAACTCTAGTACTAACTGTTGGAGTTCTCTCACCCAGCCAACTAGTATGCTTGCTGTGCACTGATGAGCGGGAAAAGTCACAAATCATGTGTCTGCAAATAGAGTCTCGGGATTATTTTCTTATCATAAGTCAAGGGATAAGGCTCTTTAAAGGGGTTCATATTTAAAATGCTACCTCCAATAGGTATGCAAATTGCCTCTTCTGAGAAAAAGAGGACTTAAACTCTATAGCGCCACCTGTAGGAAGTAGCGATCCTAGAAGTCACAATCAACTCTTTAACGTGTCGTGCAATATGACGTAGGATAAAACCCAAATCAGTATCTTAATTCGCAGACACGGTGTTTTGGGCTGTTGGCCCTCGTGAGTGTGAAGCGTGAGAACTAATTTGGCTAGGTGAGAGGCTCTGGACTGGGGTCTAAGTGGTATCGTTTCTCCTTATGGAGAGTGACATACCATCTCTGGCTTGTCAAGGTAAGGAGGCTTATTCGCCGTGCAATGCTCCTCTAGGTGAAACTAATGTTCTTATCCTCTTCCTGTCTGAAGAGGATATTTGCATATTTAAAATTCCAGGGGAGCATTGCGTGGCCTATAAGTCTCCCTACAACAACTTGTCACTCTCTATTAGGAGAACCGTTACTGCTTTCATTCTTAAACCTCTGTGGAAACACCACATTAAAAAAAATATCAAAATATCAGCAATTTGATTCCTACTGACAATTGTGCGCTTCTGTGAGGATGTGTACTGTCTTACCCTATCACTACCCTATGCGTAATATGAGACCAAAGAGAAATGGAGCAAGAAAGTCCCAAACAACATAATTAAAAAACAAATACAAAATTTATTTATAAATGACACATAACAACTATACATGTATACCTGCTGTATGCAGTGTATACAAAACAGGAAGGTATGGCAAAGGAAACATAGCGATACATCTAGTTACATGTGGACAGCACAGTTCATCCCTGGGATACAAGCAATCAGTGCATATAGCTAAATCAAAAGGTCCCAAAATATCAGGGTACCTTGGCCATACAGCCATACACATATCACAATATCCCCATAGAGGTAACCCAAAGGCGTTTTCAATCCTGCATGCTTACCCATAGGTAGATCAGGGGAGCAGACCACAGTACAGTAGGAAATCTTTATTAATAATAATAAAAATAATATTTATTTACATAGCGCCAACATATTCCGCAGCGCTTTACAGTTTAACAGTATCAAACACAACAGACATAAGTAACAACGTTAACAATACAATAATTAAAGTGAAATAAAACGACCCTGCTTGTGAGAGCTTACAATCTACAATGAGGTGGGAGAGATACAAAGTACAGGTGTGTATTTACAATGATGGTCCAGCCATCTTCAGGGGGTGGGGGATAGATGGGGATAGTGAATGGGCTACACACACATACAAACATAAAATGAGTTTGATTAGGGAACATGATAGGCCGCTCTGAACAAATGTGTTTTGAGCGAGCGCCTAAGGGTACCGTCACACATAACGATTTTGTTAACGATATTGTTGCTTTTTGTGACGTAGCAACGATATCGTTAACTAAATCGTTATGTGTGACAGCGACCAACGATCAGGCCCCTGCTGGGAGATCATTGGTCGCTGGGGAAAGTCCAGAACTTTATTTTGTCGCTGGATCTCCCGCTGACATTGCTGAATCAGCGTGTGTGACGCCGATTCAGCGATGTCGTCACTGGTAACCAGGGTAAACATCGGGTTACTAAGCGCAGGGCCGCGCTTAGTAACCCGATATTTACCCTGGGTACCATCCTAAAAGTAAAAAAAACAAACGCTTCATACTTACCTACCGCTGTCTGTCCTCCGGCGCTGTGCTTTCCTGCACTCACTGTGAGCACAGCGGCCGGAAAGCAGAGCGGTGACGTCACCGCTCTGCTTTCCGGCCGCTGTGCTCACAGCCAGTACAGAGAAGCAGAGCGCCGGGGACAGACAGCCGAAGGTAAGTATGAAGCGTTTGTTTTTTTTACTTTTAGGATGGTATCCAGGGTAAACATCGGGTTACTAAGCGCGGCCCTGCGCTTAGTAACCCGATGTTTACCCTGGTTACCGGCATCGTTGGTCGCTGGAGAGCGGTCTGTGTGACAGCTCTCCAGCGACCAAACAGCGATGCTGCAGCGATCCGGATCGTTGTCTGGATCGCTGCAGCGTCGTTTAGTGTGAAGGTACCTTAATATCTTGGGGTAGAGCATTCCAGAGGATTGGTGCAATTTCTCCTCTCTATAGATTCTATAAAATGTGACTCTAACCAATTCTCAGAGCACAACTTTTTTTTATTCTCTTTTGTTTTCTCGAAACTTTACATCTAGATTCTCCACAAATATAAGTCTGTCCTGAGTAAAGATAAATATATATAAAATATGACTTACAAAAAACATAAAAGCCAAGGAAAAAAACTTCCCAGTTGTGAGATATGAGTTGCTGTAATGGTTTTTTGTTTAGTCTAGCCATATTGGTAATGATTAGAAAAATTATAATGGAGATGGGGAAATATAAAATATCATTATTACAATACTGTCTTCTGTGTGAGATGGAACCGCTTAGCCCAGTATTATATTTACTATTATAAGAATATATAATGATACGAGAACATTGATGGGTTTTTATAAACAATGCTAACACACATAATGATAAGCTCGTCATTATAGTTATAATTGCCTGCTAAGCAACAGGCAGACAGGACCAGACTCTTATGATATGTGGTTTTATATGTATATGAATGTCATTTATGTATATTCTACTGCAAATATTCAAGTCAGAATGAAGACTTTTTGTCATTATAGATTAAATAAATAGCATTGCTGCCATGAAGAAATTTGCTATCTTTATATAAATAACTTTCCATTACATTAAATTGGCACACCAATTGGGAGAATGGGAGTCCTCTGTTTCCAAACTCTGCAATACAAGGCATTAGCAAATAGAATGAGACCAAGTATAAGTAATACTCTGTTGCAAAAAAATCACAGTAATAAGCAAGTGCTAGTCAAAAGATGGAAAAAACAGGGTATTTAGTTGATACTTTTTGTGCAAAAAAATGTATACTAAGCTGCTCCACCAATCGTCAAGGTATACCCATATAGAGCAGTCCTACCTAATGTATATAATCCCTATCTGATGTATTTAAAACCTGATCATCTGTATAGTACCTGTATAAACAGGGTTCAGAGAGAGAATTTTCATGTGGACATGCTGGATGGAACAGCTTTGATGCAAATGACCCATAAGGAGTGGTGGACTCCCTAGTCTTGTAGAAACAAGAGAACAATTACAGAACCAGAAACACATGGGTTACAAGACTTGTTCATTGTGCAAGTAGCCCATTTAATCTAAATGTGCATCCCTGGACACACATCTTGCTGAAATAGGCACCGGTATCGGCGGTCAACCCTTCGGCACGGGCCTGGTCATGGTTGTACCCACTGCAACCGCAATCATTATGCCCCTGTTCACAATACGATAAGTGGAAAGCAGTTAGTGACATCCACATTTTCTGACATTGTGAAAGAGACATACAGTATGTAGATAATCTCTACCATTCCAGCTGTGGTCTCTTATAGATTATTCAGACCTCATCTCATTAGAATATAATATATATTACATCTAGGTTTCATCAGTTTAGCTACATTATTATTTTCTCAAGAACTCTCTTACATGACCTACACGTGTTTACAACCTTTACTTCCGCGGTGCCATCCTTTATCACATATTGCATGTGTTTCAATATGACATCTTCAAATCCTTTTGAATTGCTCATGTTAAAAACATTGCTCTCTGCGATATGTCTGTCGACTTCATAAATCAGATTAGCATCTAAGTCACAGAATCTGTATATTCTCAAGACATTTTAGTGCTTAGTCCATTCATTGACAATGAGAAAAGACAGAGTCTCTTTAATTTAGAAAATCTTGATAGATAATGAGTTCATACGTTTGGAATTAACTGTGGTGGGAAAAATGTACATGGAACATTTAGATAAACAGATTTTCCCATTGCTAAGGCTAGTTTCACATTTGCGTTAAAAAACGCAGCGTTTTAACGCAAGTGCATGTGGTGCAAAAAACGCATGTAAACGTGTTAAAACGCTGCGTTTTTTAGACGTATGCGTTTTTGCATGTGGTAAAAAAATGCGGTGTTTTGACGCGTTTACATGCGTTTTTTCCTGCATTTGCGTTTTAGAAACGCATGATGAGAAGTGTGTGACAGATGCCAATCATCAAAATCAACTAGAAAACCCACTATAAACAGAAATAGCTAGGGTTAGGGTTAGGGTTAGGATCCCTAGTAACCATAGGGATCCTAACCCTAACCCTAACCCTAGGGATCCTAACCCTAACCCTAACCCTAGGGATCCTAACCCTAACCCTAGGGATCCTAACCCTGACCCTAACCCTAACCCTAGGGATCCTAACCCTAACCCTAACCCTAGAGATCCTAACCCTAACCCTAACCCTAGGGATCCTAACCCTAACCCTAGGGATCCTAACCCTAACCCTAGGGATCCTAACCCTAACCCTAACCCTAGGGATCCTAACCCTAACCCTAGGGATCCTAACCCTAACCCTTTGGGTTAGGGTTAGGGTTAGGATCCCTAGGGTTAGGGTTAGGGTTAGGATCCCTAGGGTTTCTAGGGATCCTAACCCTAACCCTAGGGTTAGGGTTAGGGTTAGGATCCCTAGAGTTAGGGTTAGGGTTAGGATCCCTAGGGTTAGGGTTAGGACCCCTAGGGTTAGGGTTAGGGTTGGGGGGTGGCTTATCAGTGTGTATTCTTGTGTTTTTCTATTGAAACGCATGCGTTTAAAAATGCATGCAAACCCTAGGGATCCTAACCCTAACCCTAACCCTAGGGATCCTAACCCTAACCCTAGGGATCCTAACCCTAACCCTAACCCTTGGGGTTAGGGTTAGGATCCTAACCCTTTGAGTTAGGGTTAGGGTTAGGATCCCTAGGGTTAGGGTTAGGGTTAGGATCCCTAGGGTTACTAGGGATCCTAACCCTAACCCTAGGGTTAGGGTTAGGGTTAGGATCCCTAGGGTTAGGGTTAGGGTTAGGATCCCTAGGGTTAGGGTTAGGACCCCTAGGGTTAGGGTTGGGGGGTGGCTTATCAGTGTGTATTCTTGTGTTTTTCTATTGAAACGCATGCGTTTAAAAACACATGCAAATGCATGTGCTTAAAAACGCATGCGTTTACATAGACAGCAATGCGTTTTTTTGCCACTAGAAAAAAGCCGCTAGAAATTACTACAGGTTGCATTTCCGCAACAAAACGCAAGCATAGAAACGACGCATGCGTCGGCAAAACGCGGCAAAACGCATGGAAAAAAACGCATGCGTTTTTAATGTTAAGTATATAAAAAAAACTAAAACGCAGCGGCAAAAAACGCAAATGTGAAACCAGCCTAAGATAGGAGATGAAGGTTGGTCCACATAAAATTCTATGGAGACTGTAACTGTTGTTTGAGGAGAACTTGCAGCAGAATGTCTGAGTCTGCCTCCTCCCTGCACACAATTTTAAAATCACCAACAGCCATCTCCTATCTCAATAATAAATATTTCTTCACTAAAGGATCAGTCCTGGATGAGAAAGAAGTAGATTTCTCTGAAAATATATATTACGCAGTTACCTATTTTCATGTGTACTAATTTATAAAATGTAATACTAATGTGCATTAATTTATAAAATAAAAATGAAAAGACTGTTACGTTTTAAATGTTCCCTGGATCCCCAGACAGCTTGACCTTATTTGTTAGATAATGTGATAAATAGACAATCTGCCAATCACTTTAATATCACAGCACATGGTATGATATGCCATAAAGTGCCCAAATAAAACAATCATAGAGGGGCGCAAATAAAAGAGCTACAGTTCCATAGCAAACTGCTTATTAAAGGGAACCTGTCAGCAGGATTGTGCTGAGTAACCTACAGACAGTGTCAGGTTGACACCATTATACTGATTAAAATGATACCTTGGTTGATGAAATCTGCCTTTTGGTTGTTTCTTAATCTTTATTTGTAGTTTTCAGTTAATGATATGCTCGTTCTCTGGGGGCGGCCTGTGGGGGGGCTTTGGTGCTCTAATTAGATATTCATGTGTATGGGCTTATGACAGACAGGCCACTGATTCCTCAGTGAACTGCCCCCTATTTTACATATTGAATATAATATATTTTGAAAAAAAATTCACATTCAGCAGGCAGGCGCCGGCGCTGTAGCGTGATCACATGTATAATGTCCATGCAAATATTTTATTTGGTGTTTAAAAAAAAAATAAAAAATCCATCTCAGAATGACGCCGTCAGCGCCTGCACAGTAGCATCTATCGGTGATCCGATAGATGATACTGCACAGGCGCCACCGGCAGCATTTTGATAGATTAAAAACTTTTTGTCTCCACCAAGTTGGCATCAGCTGCGTTTGTGCTGTGTCATCTATCGGATCACCAATAGATTCTTCTGCGCAGGCGCCGCCGGTGCCATCTTGGTGAAGACACTTTTAGACAGGTTTAGATATCAGAGAAAAGGAAAACATGTTTCTTACTAATTAAAACTTCCTTGATGGCATAAATATGTGGAATACCTTTAATTTTCATACATTCAGTAAACTCCTGATAGTGTTTCTTTGGTACGTATGTATTATATATACATCGTTCTGTAGTATCCATATTATGTGCACAAACAGTTCTTCAATTCATACACACACATTTCATACATATACACAACACTTCTGATCATGCAGTAGGTGCACGCGTTGATCACCCTAACTTTTTACTTTTTGACACTGAGGGTGATCAGTGAGTGGAGCAGGCTGCCATGAGAGGTGGTGAGTTCTCCTTCAATGGAAGTCTTCAAACAGAGGCTGGACAGACATCTGCCTGGGATGATTTAGTGAATTCTGCATTGAGCAGGGGGTTGAACCAGATGACCCAGGAGGTCCCTTTCAACGCTACCATTCTATGATTCTGACATACACACAGCCCTGAGGACAAACAGTAATGTGCACACAGATCTGCTTCCCAAACAATAAATGTATGCACATAGCTCTACTGCATACATAAACACACTAACATAGTTTTGCTAGATATACATACACAGCTCTGCTGCATAAACACACACTCACACATCACTACTATACACACAGATCTGCTACATACTCACATAGCTTTGCTACACACATAAACACACTAACACAGCATTGCTACATACACACACAGCCCTGCTACATACATATCACTGCTATACTCAAACAGATATGCTGTATACACCCAGCTTTGCTAAATACACACTATACATATACAGTTATGTGAAAAAGTGTTTGCCCCATTCCTGATTTCCTAGTATTTTGCATGTTTGTCACACTTAAATATTTCAGATCATCAAACAAATTTAAGTACTAAACAAAAATAACTCAAGTAAACACAAAATGCAATTGGATCGCTCCCATGGGGCCGTGGGGTACTCGGTACCAGGTCCTGCGGTTCACAGGGGGATGTCACGGTGGCTTACCTGGTCCTGGCCCTGGGACGTCCGTGTAAAAGGGAAAGGTCTTTAAAGGGATAAAGTTTGTGTTTGTGACGCCACCTGTGGTATTCGGTCAGGGTGACCGACGCTGCTTTAAGGGGTCCGCTGGGGTGATGTTATGGCAGCTAGATGGTATACCTTCCCACAGGTGAAGTATGTCCCCAGCGCTTCCTGGTGTGTAGATGGTGGATGGTGAGAGGCGCAGAGAAGAACGAGGACACAAGGTTGCAGTCTCTTTACCTTTACTGAAGACTTCAGCATCCACAGTTCAGGGCACCAGATCACAGGGCAGGCAGAGTCTGGCCGGTTTGGAGGCAAGTCCAGAGTCCCCTTGTCCAGGTGGAAATCAGTAGCCTTCCCTTGCACTGCAGTGGTGTAGTCCCTTACTGCCTATGGCTTCACATAAGGGTCTCACAGATGTGGTGTTTCTCTCTCTGTCCCCCATATAGGATAGGACAATACCGGTATGACTGGTGGCTTGATGCTGTTTGTAGGGACTCTAGCATGCCCCGGCCTCTAAGGGATGCCACCGTGCCTCCTGGGTGTAGGTGCGGACAGGTAACCTGCAATTAGCTGTCCTGCCGGTCTCTGGAGTAAAGCATAAAGGTCCTTACTCCCTCGGTGTTCCGGCTACTGGGATTCCGTACCTCAGAAATAGGCAGCCTGTGCAGGGCTCGCCCCCCTCTGGTATACTCTCCTTTGCTGTGACTTCCTTCACACTCGCTGCAATACAGTTCTGCCTTTCAATGTCTCGTCCCAGGAGCTGTAGCACTTCAGGCTACGTGGCACCTCTGCTTCCTTTCCCTCTGTCTTTCTGATAGGAACTGACCCTTTCCCTCCAGATCAGGATGTTCTTATAGGGGAGTTTAGCTTAAAGAAGCTCAGAGCTCCCCCTTCTGGTCTGGAGTGTGAACATGTTGCATGTTTGTGGTACCTGGATGCAGTTATCGTTCTTTGCCTCCAAACGTAGTATCACTCTCCTCGAGAGGAAAGCAATACCACTGCGACAACCAGGACCCTGGGGCGCCGCACAATTGTTAAAGGTGTTTATTATTAAGGGAAAAAGAAATCCAAACCTACAAGGCCCTGTGTGAAAAAGTGATGGCCCCTTAAACCAAATAACCGGTTGGGCCGCCATTAGCAGCAACAACTGCAATCAAGCGTTTACGATAACTGGCAATGAGTCTTTTACCTCGCATTGGAGGAATTTTGACCCACTCATTTTTGGAGAATTATAATTCAGCCACATTGCATGGTTTCCAAGCGTCAACATTCTCTTTAAGGTCATGCCACAGCATCTCAATCGGATTAAGGTCAGGACTTTGACAAGACCACTTCAAAGTCTTAATTTAGTTTTTTCTTATGCCATCTAGAGGTGACCTTGCTGGTGTGTTTTGGATCATTGTCCTGCTACATCATCCAAGCACGCTTCACTTTGAGGTCACAAACAGATGGCCAGACATTCTCCTTCAGGATTTTTAGGTAAACCGCAGAATTAATGGTTCCATTTACCACAGCAAGTGTTCTAGTGTACAGCCCCAGACCATCACACCACCACCACCACCACCATATTTTACTGTTGATAAGATGTTCCTTTTCTGAAATGCTGTGTTACTTCTACACCATACGTAATCTGACATACCCTTTTGTCTCATCAGTTCACAGAGTATTCTCCCAAAAGTGTTGAGGATCACCAAGCTGTTTTCTGTCGAAACTGAGATGAGTCATTATGTTCTTATTCCTCAGCAGTGGTTTTCATCTTGGAACTCTGACATGCAGTCCATTTTTGCCCAGTCTTTCTTATGGCAGAATAATGAACACTGACCTTAAAGGGGTTGTCCACTACTAAGACAACCCCTTCTTGATCAAAAAGTTTGTCCTCGAGTGTTGTGACATGTGATGCCGGCGCACAATCAGCGTCACTATCCCCACCTTCGGACAAATCGAACATAAAAAGGAAGCCAGAGATCAGTTGCAGCCTGGACTTCCTCTTCATGTTTGATTTGTCTGAAGGTAGACACAATGAAGCCAGAGCTTATTGAATGCGAGCTTTATGTGTCACAACATCAGACGAGAGCCCCGGGGAGAACAAGTGCCAACACCGTGGAAATGGCACCGGCACGAGAGGTGAGTTTAAACTTGATTATTTTATCGGGGCTGAGTGAGATGTATAGCAAGAAGTTGTACAAGTAGTGGAAAACATCTTTAATTGAGGAAAGTAAGGCCTGCAGTTCTTTGGATGTTGTTGTGGTGTCTTGGGGTAATTTTGGTCAGCTGGCCACTCCTGGAAAGGCTCACCACTGTTCCATGTTTTTGCCATTTGTGGATAATGGCAATCTTTATACCTTTTTCCTGACTGATCGATCTCAAGTACTTTGCTTCTCATTTGTTCCATAATTTCTTTGGATCATGTCATGATATCAAAGCTTTTGAGGATCTTTTTGTCTACTTCACTTTGTCAGGCAAGTCCTATTTAAGTGATTCCTTGATTGAGAAAAGGTGAGTCAGTAATCAGACCTGGGTGCAGCTGGGGAATTTGAAGTCAGCTTTCCAAAGATATGATGAACCACAGTTAATTTATGTTTTAAGGGTGAGGGGGCAATCACAGGGCCTTGTAGATTTGGATTTCTATTTTCCTTAATAAAAAAGATCTACATTTAAAAACTGCATTTTGCGTTTACTTGTGTTATCTTTGTTTAATATTTAGTTTGGTGATCTGAAACATTTAAGTGTGACAAACATGCAAAAGATCAGTAAATCAGAAAGGGGCAAAACACATTTTTAAGCAACTGAATATATATGTATGTATATATATATATATATATATATATATATATATGTGTGTGTGTGTGTGTGTGTGTGTGTAAAAGAGCACTATTTGTTTGTAGATATATATATATATATATATATTTACAGTTATATGAAAAAGTTTGGGCACCCCTATTAATCTTAAGCTTAATGTTTTATAAAAATAGTTTTTTTGCAACAGCTATTTCAGTTTAATATATCTAATAACTGTTGGACACAGTAATATTTCTGCCTTGAAATGAGGTTTATTGTACTAACAGAAAAAGTGCAATCTGCATTCAAACAAAATTTGACAGGTGCATAAGTATGGGCACCCCACCAGAAAAGTGACATTAATATTTAGTAGATCCTCCTTTTGCAAAAATAACAGCCTCTAGTCGCTTACTGTAGCTTTTAATGAGTTCCTGGATCCTGGATGAAGGTATTTTTGACCATTCCTCTTTACAAAACAATTCCAGCTCAGTTAAGTTTGATGGTCGCCGAGCATGGACAGCCCTGAAACTGAAATAGCTGTTGCAAAAAAACAATTTTTATAAAACATTAAGCTTAAGATTAATAGGGGTGCCCAAACTTTTTCATATAACTGTATATATATATATATATATATATACAGTGTATATGCATATATATATATATATATAGTGTATATATATATATATATATACATACATTATATATATACAGTATACAGTATATATACTGTATATATATACATGCATGTATATATATATATAAATATACTAGATGGTGGCCCGATTCTGACGCATTGGGTATTCTAGAATATGCATGTCCACGTAGTATATTGCACTGCCCACATAGTATATTGCCCAGCCACGTAGTATATTGCCCAGCTACGTAGTATATTGCCCAGTGACGTAGTATATTGCCCATCCACGTAGTATATTGCCCAGCCACGTAGTATATTGCCCAGCCACGTAGTATATTGCCCAGCCACGTAGTATATTGCCCAGTCACGTAGTATATTGCACAGCCACGTAGTATATTGCACAGCCATGTAGTATATTTCCCAGTCACGTAGTATATTGCCCAGTCACATAGTATATTGCCCAGTGACGTAGTATATTGCCCAGTGACATAGTATATTGCCCAGCCACGTAGTATATTGCTCAGCCATGTAGTATATTGCCCAGCCACATAGTATATTGCACAGCGATGTAGTATAGAGCACAGAGCCACGTAGTATACTGCCCAGTCATGTAGTATATTGGCCAGTCACATAGTATATTGCCCAGCTATGTAATATATTGCCCAGCCACGTATGTAACAGGTTAAAAAATAAAAAATAACCTTCACCTTCAGAAGTCCCCTTGTAGTCCTGTCGCCTGTGTGCGGTGCACGCGGCAGCTTCCGGTCCCAAGGTTGGTATGAGCGCAGGACCTGTGATGACGTCGCAGTCACATAGCATCCTTAGCACCAGAACCTGCCGCTTGCACTGCCGAGGACAGCGCCACATCGGAGGGTGAGAATAACGTTTTTTTTTTAAATTATTATTATTTGTAACATTAGATCTTTTTTCTATTGATGCTGCATACGCAGCATCAATAGTAAAAAGTTGGTCACACAGGGTTAATATCAGCGTTAACGGAGTGCTTTACACCGTGCTCCGGTAACGCTGGCATTAACCCTGTGTGAGGGTTGACTGGATGACTGGAGGGGAATATGGAGCGGGCACTGACTGCGGGGAGGAAAGAGCGGCCATATTGCCGCCAGACTGTGGCCGTCGCTGATTGGTCGTGGCAATGGGCATCGGTGTTTTGCACGACCAATCAGCGACTTGGATTCCATGACAGACAGAGGCTGCGACCAATGAATATCCGTGACAGACAGAAGGACGGACGGAAGTGACCCTTAGTCAATTATATAGTAGACTAGCTGAAGAGCCCGGCGTTGCCTGGGCATAGTAAATATCTGTGGTTAGTTATAGCACCTCACTTCTCTTATTTTCTCATCACGCCTCTCATTTTCCCAATCACATCTTTCATTTTCCCCCTCACATCTCTCATTTTCTCCCTCACACCTCTCATTTTCTCCCTCACTCCTCTCATTCCCCCCTAACACTTGTCATTTCAACCTCACATCTGTCATTTTCTGATCACTCCACTATGTTTCCTCACTCCTCTCATTTTGCACTCACACCTTTTCATTTTCACCTCACACCTCTCATTTTCACCTCATCACCTCAGTATATACATGTTTGTCATCTCCCTTATATATAGTATACATCTGTATGTCATCTCCTGTATATAGTATATACCTGCTGTGTGTCATCTCCCCTATATATAGTGTATACCTGACTGTCATCTCCTTCTATATATAGTATATACCTGTATGTCATCTCCTCCTGTATATAGTATATACCTGTGTGTCATCTCCCCTGTATATAGTATATATCTGTGTGTCATCTCCTCCTGTATATAGTATATACCTGCATGTCATCTTCTATATATAGCATATACCTGTATGTCATCTCCTCCTGTATATAGTATATACCTGTAGGTCATCTGCTCCTGTACATAGTATATACCTGTGTCATCTCCTCCTGTATATAGTATATACCTGTATGCCATCTCCTCCTGTATATATATGTACCTGTATGTCATCTCCTCCTCTATATAGTATATACCTGTGTGTCATCTCTCCTGTATATAGTATATATCTGTGTGTCATCTCCCCTGTATATAGTATATACCTGTGTGTCATTTCCTCCTGTATTAGACCTCGTTCACACGTTATTTGCTCAGTATTTTTACCTCAGTATTTGTAAGCTAAATTGGCAGCCTGATAAATCCCCAGCCAACAGGAAGCCCTCCCCCTGGCAGTATATATTAGCTCACACATATACATAATAGACAGGTCATGTGACTGACAGCTGCCGTATTTCCTATATGGTACATTTGTTGTAGTTTGTCTGCTTATTAATCAGATTTTTATTTTTGAAGGATAATACCAGACTTGTGTGTGTTTTAGGGCGAGTTTCGTTTGTCAAGTTGTGTGTGTTGAGTTGCGTGTGGCGACATGCATGTAGCGACTTTTGTGAGATGAGTTTTGTGTGACAACATGCGTGTAGCAACTTTTTGTGTGTCGAGTTGCATGTGACAGGTTAGTGTAGCAAGTTGTGTGCAGCAAGTTTTGCGCATGGTGAGTTTTGCGCGTGGCGAGTTTTATGTGTGGTGCCTTTTGAGTATGTGCAAGTTTTGTGTGAGGCAACTTTTGCATGTGTTGCAACTTTTGTGCATGTGGCAATTTTTCCGCGTGTGCAAGTTTTGCGTGTGGCGAGTTTTCCATGAGGTGAGTTTTGCACTTGTGGCGAGTTTTGCAAGAGCCTAGTTTTTGCATGTGGCGAGTTCTGCGCGTGGCGAGTTTTGAGCGGCGACTTTTGTGTTTCGACTTTTATGTGTCGAGGTTGGTGTACGTGTGGTGAAATGTGTGCTGAGGGTAATATGTGTTCAAGCACGTGGTAGTGTGTGGCACATTTTGTGTGTGTGTTCATATCCCCGTGTGTGGTGAGTATCCCATGCCGGGGCCCCACCTTAGCAACTGTACGGTATATACTCTTTGGCGCCATCGCTCTCATTCTTTAAGTCCCCCTTATTCACATCTGGCAGCTGTCAATTTGCCTCCTACACTTTTCCTTTCATTTTTTCCCATTATGTAGATAGGGGAAAAATTGTTTGGTGAATTGGAAAGCGCGGGGTTAAAATTTCACCTCACAACATAGCCTATGACGCTCTCGGGGTCCAGACGTGTGACTGTGCAAAATTTTGTGGCTGTAGCTGCGACGGTGCAGATGCCAATCCCGGACATACACACACACACACACACACACACACACCTTTATATAGTAGATATATATATATACACACTTTATATTATACAAACAGTGCTCGTTTTCACACCCATGCATACACACACGGATCTGAAAGCATCTTATAGCAATTGTATTCAGCATCAGGTTCCTTCTAGGTTGTGACTGATATCCTGTGACAGTATGGAGGGTCCCACCGCTAATTAAGTATTCACATCAGTATCCTCTCCTGTAGTGACAGGTCTCGAGAAGGTTGAGAGAGAGTTGTGCAGCACATTTTCTGTACAAGACTTTCTCACCCTGTCTAGTGTCCTGGTCATTCCTGCATTACCCAATCTATAGCAGCATCTACAGCTGCAAAAGTTATAGTTCCTCATCTTCTTAAGTAACGTGTCTTGCTTAAACCATGTAGTCCAAAATAATGACAAACTATGTAATTATGTGACATTGCTATAAGTTGACCGAACAGCACTATCCTGTGGAAAAACTATATAGTACTGTAGCTAAATTCTGCACAGCCATCCGACATTCACTGTAAAACTGCAATTTTACAGCAATCTTCAGGCAATCAAAAGTCTCTATGAAGGTCTACCCTTGCATTGAATAACTCTGAAATAAAGAAAAAAAGAGTGAAAGTGGTCATATTTTATTATAAAAGGCATTATTTCAGGTTAGAGCTTCCTTTCAGAAACATACACTTTATTCCACATCTGTACTCTGAACCTTGCCTTTAAAAAGCTCAATAAAAACATTACCTCCTTTCCCATTCATCCCAGCGTCCTATTTTCTATTGCATGTACTATTTTCTTTCCTACGTATAATAGATAGCCTTTATATATATATATATATATATATATATATATATATATATTTTTTATATATATATATTTTCTCTAATATTGAGACACTGCTTCATTGTAGGGTCTCTTTATAATTTGTTTCATTCCTGAATCACATTTTACAGAAAGGAATTGTATAGAATCAGCACATTGTACGACATGTTCTTATATTCTGTCACCAGGCAACATACATTGATGTTTTACTCTCTTTTCTTTTTTATACTTGTATGCCAGCTTCTGACATTGCACTGTCTACAATGGAATATTGAGACCACCATGCCTTACCACTTTTATTTCTGCTCTGTTGGTGACTTTGTTATGCTCTAATTAATTCTACAGAAGAGAAAAGGACATTTATAAGGCAGTAAAGTTGAATAAATGATAAAGCAAGTAACTTCTGCTTTTTGGGAATGCAGAGAAAAATATGAAAGTCTATGAGGCTATTATCATTTCATTCTCCCCAGCGTCCACTCAAAATAGTCCAATCAACTGTTTTCCAAAGCAAGCAAGCCTCCCTCCCACCCCTGAGTTCATTACCAGGTTTTTACTATAAAATCTGAGAGCTGTATGATCTAGAGACAGAGACCCTGATTCCAGCAATGCATCACTTACTGGACTGCTTGGTGTAGTTTTGATAGAATCCCTGTCTACTCTGCTGTAGATATAGCAGTGCTCATACTGAACTCTGTATAACCCCACTCACACCACTGATTGACATCTTACTTTTTACGTTGTACATTATCAGTGAGGAGCCAATCAGTGATGTGGGTGGGGTTAGACAAAATAGCTTGACTGGCCTGCAAGTGAGACCTAGTCCTGCAGTGATAATCTGATGAAAAATTATTGACTGAATTAAAACTACAGTAAGCTGTGGCGTGGCTTGGCAGCCAAGGAAGATGGCCACTTGATTGCAGAGTTCCGGCAGCCTGTGCTCTTGTTAATCGACTACCTCAGCACCTGTTTCACCATCATAGCTCCAGCTCTGCTCCAATATTGCCCCACTATTCAGGGATGATGACCAGAGACAAAAGAAGTAAAAAAAAAAAGCAGAGCAAGTTGGAGTTTTTCGTAATCAAAGATGATGGACAAAGATTGCGCACATCTAGCAGGGGGTTAGACATGATGACCCTTGAGGTCCCTTCCAATTCTAACATTCTATGATTCTATGATTCTTACAGTCACCAGCTCCGCCTTGCTCTCCTGGTAGCAGTGGGACCTACTCACCTAAGCAAAGTTCTCCTCGGCAGGCAATGGATCCATCCTCCATTGCAGTGAGTAATAAATCTCCTGTATAATCTTACACCAACTCGGTCCTGGATTCTTGGTTTGGCCCACTCTGCTGAGTAAAGGGAGAAATAGTCTTGTGGGAACCATGGAGGACACCTCAGTACTGAAAGGGAATACGGCCAAATCACTCCCAAAGGCCACTGTTTCTTCCGCGAACAGCCCAGCCACACCAGCATACAGTGAACGCACATCGCCATAGGCGAATCCAAAGAAACAATGCCAGAAGCTACATGATAGCCCAGCACAGGCTATACCAACAGCAGAGGGTGATCGAGAACTTTCCACACAACCAACCACAGCAAAGTTTCATACCTCAGACCAACCTGCCTTAGGAATTTTTCTAAGAGATATGCTGGTGACGTACAACCACTCTTTACAAAATTACTTTCCCGCATTGCTACATCCTGTTCAGCCTCTTGCTCATGAACTGGACACTACAGTCATAGATATTGAGCACACAATGGGTGATTTTGCCTCCTCTCACAACAATTGGGCTGAGGCTCATAGGGAGCTAGCAGAAGAGGTTTCTGCTATTAAGACTAAACTAGTGGACCTTGAGGATCGTTC
Organism: Ranitomeya imitator; assembly: GCF_032444005.1. NCBI lineage: Eukaryota > Metazoa > Chordata > Amphibia > Anura > Dendrobatidae > Ranitomeya > Ranitomeya imitator. The sequence continues at coordinate 63,739,556 of NC_091286.1, forward strand.
TCACTGTAGTAATCTGAAATTCAGGGGTATTCTGGAGGAGGAGCCTAATGCAGACCTAAAAACATACAACATTTGATCTAGACTTTTTCAATCAAGATTTGATTATTGATAGAGCACATAGGTTCCAGTACCCTAAACACCTTCAGGAGACAGCTCCATGTCTTAACCAGAATCCACTTCTATATCAAAAAGTGTAAACTCTTTTATGACATCATATAAGGAGGGCAGGAACCTGCTGAAAAAATGGGACCTCATCAGCCTCCCGAGAGAATCTGTCCTCGTGACGTAGGGAAAATGACTGGCATACAGTATCTTCCAGGAAAAAAGGAAAGGACTGCAGAGGTCACTTAGGCACTAACAGATGTCTGTCAGCGTTTCATGCCTATCTTGGTATCAAAAAAGTGCTTTTATCCCATGAGCTCCTGTTTACATTCTCTCAGGTTGTGCATGTCATACAACTGAACTTCATTTATATTGTTTGGCTTTTAATTAGTTACTTCCTTTTTATTAATTACCTAATATTCTTCAGGATTTAAGCATTTGTTATCCTGTCATTGGATTAGTTCATAGTCACACATGGTTCTTAAAATTTATTCTTTAAATGTTAATGGGTTAAACAGTCCTCAAAAAAGGTCTTTTATGTGTAAGGAAGTCTTAAATACTGGTTGTAATGTTTTCTGCACGCAAGAAACGCATGTCATTTCCAAAGATGCACTCAGGATTTGATACCCCCATTTTCCACAAATAATCCAAGCTAATTTTAAGGAAAAAAAAACAAAGAGAATTCTTTTAGCTATTAATAATTCTTTGGCCTTCTTCCCTTAACTCTCCTAGAGTGATAATCAAGGGAGGTGCGTTATTCAGGTAGCATCCATTAGTAATGTCATACCTACGCTGATGGTCGTATATGCTCCGAACAATTGTCAGAGAGGCTTTTTTCTTTTGAATATGGTTAATAGAGTAAAGCAAGGTCATGTGATATATTGTGGGGACTTCAATTCGGTATATGACAACTGCTTGGACGCAACTTCTTCCAAGCATAAAGAACCCCTGCAACTCTCTTCGATTTTACACAAAGAAGACCTTTATGACATTTGGCGCATACAACATGATAATGAAAAAGACTACACCTTTTTCTCTTCAGTTCATAAATCTTATTCATGAATACACTTATTTCTAATTAGCAGATCTCTATTAGACAAAATTATCTCTTCATCTATTAATAATATTACCTTGTGAGATCATGCACCAATTCTTTTGCATACAAATGAGAAACATTCAAGTCATGCTTATTCTCCCTGGAAAATCAACTCTTTTATCTCGGCTAAACCCCAGCATGTGGAATACTTGAAAGCCAATATCAAGGAGTTTTTCCAACTAAACACAGGTTCAGAAGAAAATCCTTTTGTGGCATGGAATTCACAGAAAATGTGGTGTTCTCATCAAACTGTCACATAGCTAAACGCGTTAGGGAGAAAAAGTATAAGTTCAGTTGCGTGAAAAAAAGTGTTTGCTCCTTTCCAGATTTCCTATTCTTTTCAATGTTTGTCACACTTAAATATTTCAGATCACCAAACAAATGTACATATTAGGCAAAGATGACACAAGTAAACACAAAATGCTGTTTTTAAATGAAGGTCTTTATTATTAAGGGATAAGAAATTCAAACCTACAGGGCCCTGTGTAAAAAAGTGATTAACTGTCGTTTATCAAACATCAATCAAATTCAACATACTGTCTAAGGCTAGTTTCACATTAGCGTTTGTATGAGCTGCGGAGGGCTGCAGACTTCCTCCGTGAAGCCCCCCCCCCTCAGCCACACCTCCGCCGCTATCTCCGCCTACTTCTGCATGCGGCCGGCATGTGGCCTGCGTACCTATCTTTAACATTAGGTACGCAGGTCATGCGGCTGTATGCGGATGCTTCCGCATGCGTCGTTTTGACAATGCGGAGAAAAAAAAATTGCTACAAGCTGCGTTCTATGCTGGTGGCCGCATCATCAAAACGACGCATGCAGAAGCATCCGCATACAGCCGCACAACCTGCGTACCTAATGTTAAAGATAGGTACGCAGGCCGCATGCCGGCAGCATGCAGAAGTAGGCGGAGCTAGCGTCGAAGGTGCGGCCAAGGGCGGGGCCTCACGGAGGAAGTCCGCAGCCCTCCGCAGCTCATGCAAACGCTAATGTGAAACCGGCCTAATACAACCCTTTCCCAAAAAGATTTGAAACCTATATATTCTTTTTCAATAAGAAAAGAAAACACACATCCGCACCGCTAATATGTCAAACCCATTGACCGTATATAGCTACCGGTCTGGCACCTGTGACAACAGTAGCGGCTGTATATATCCTCCACACAAAGCTTCAGGGGTGCCGCTTCCAGAAATGCACATAAAGTCCAATGGAAAAATAGAAAAAGAGATTGGAGCGCACTTACCCTGGTGTGGTACACATCACTTTTATTGGGACATAAAAAACGAACAGCAGGGAGGGACAGGATCAGCTACTGACAACGGCCGTTTCGTGCTTAATGGCACTTCAACGGGTCCTGGTTGAAGTGCCATTAAGCACGAAACGGCCGTTGTCCGTAGCTGATCCCGTCCCTCCCTGCTGTTCGTTTTTTATGTCCCAATAAAAGTGATGTGTACCACACCAGGGTAAGTGCGCTCCAATCTCTTTTTCTATTTTTCTATATATTCTTTTGATTGGTAACAAAAATACCTTTGTGAAAATCACTCCGTTTATGTCTTGGAGAAAAGAGCTGAACAACTCATACATGAGCTAATTTCAAATGCTATCCATACTAAAATTAGGTGTGTCCCTTCATTAGCATTTTCACTTCTTGGTGGCGGCAAAGGGAAGGGTGATAACTGCATTCCAATACCCCTTGTTTGGAGGATATTATTTGTTCTATGAATAAATCATGTTCATATGAGAAGATGGTTGCTTACAAGTAGAGTTGAGCAAATTTTGCAAAATTTGGTTTTGATTACGATCGCCAGCGAATATTGTATTTGCAATATTTGCTGAACACAGCCAAAAGTCATTGGAGTCAATGGGACTATAGTTGAGCAAATATGTTTGTAACCAATATTCAAACATAATTTCGGCATTAATAGGATACAAGAATGGCACGAATATAAAAAATTTGGATTCGGCAATTGTTTCCGAACATATTCGCTTAACTCTACTTACAACAACATCCGAGTTCAGGTCTTCTTATCTGACCGGAAACCCTGGCTTCAACACCCGATGAACACTTCTCAGGTTTAAAACTTGAATATATTGAAAGCCGTCAACTTTATACATTTGTCTGATCTATTTGTTTCAACTTTATACTTAGACATGGTAGCATGTTGTGCAACTGGAATCCACTATGCAAAGTTGTTTTTTTATCGTTTATTGTGTGAAAATAACATGTGTTTGATATTCTATGTTTATTCACGCACTGTTACTTTTTTGAAAAACCTTAATAAAAAGTTATTGTTTATAAAAAAGAAACTACAGCAAGCTGCTGAGCAAACGACACATCGCTGGAATTAGGCTCTCTCAACATTAGGTATCTTTCAGGTTAAACAGCAAAAAAGGCTGACGGATCCCCTTTAGATCTCCTTCACACATCCGTGTTTCCAGCATGCACCCATTATAACCTCTAGTGCTATTCCTCTCCCTGCTCCTGTTTTTACATTGTAAAGAATAGGAAAAGCTTTGTAATTTCTTTCTTTATCCATACCGGAAAAGCATTGATGCTACAGGAACTCCTTTCATCGTTGCCTCCAGTTACCTGTCACCATTCCCTACACTGATACACCCAGAAACATAGCGAGTGGCTTCGGAGAGGATAGGGAAGAGGGTCATTTACATGCTCCTCGTGTCTTCAGTGCATCATAGAACAGGTAAAAAAGCAAGCGTAAATGTGCACTAAGCTCTTGGCCATGCAAATGGTGCATCGAAACCCCCTCATTTGCATAATACATAAAACAAGAATTAAAAGTATAGAAAAAAAATAATATACTCTATATGATTTTTATACCAGCCGAGTACCTCATATAACTGTTTAGCTAGTTTAATTTGCAATTTGGAGGTGAGAGACTCCCTTTTAAGTTTTTTGGGAAAAATTCTATTATTTTTCTACATTAGCAATGTCTTACTCTATTTCTAGACTTATCCACATGCCGTATTGAAGAACCAGGTAGCTCACAAAATTACCAGCCAGAGGAACCCCAAACAATAGGAACTAGAACCATATTCGTAACTATCTACCTATCTGTTTTGTTGTGTTTTCAAACATAACAAGTGCAAGGACCAATCATCTTCACTATATACAAAGAAATTGGGCCATTGATTAAGATGGTAAAAAAGACCTCTCCTTGCTTCACATAAAACCAATTAGACCTCAGCTTTCATTTCTTAAACTGCCGTGCTCTGATTATTCGCTATGGGCAACAAAGACTTTTTTTTAGATTGTTCCAGACTATTGGCTGGTCTAAAAAGAACGGCAACCATCCAAATTAAAAATGTTTTGTTTTGTGGGCAATTATTTTTTAGCCTGCTTGAAATTAAACATTATCAGCCGCACATCATCCTGTGTGATAACATCCTGTGCCAATAACGATTATATTCTAAAATGACAGAATTAACAATTGCTGTGTGTCCATAGATATCAACTCAACTCATCTTCTAAACAGGCCAATGAATGACCACTGATAGGCTGCATATAGTTTATCTGAGGCTGTTTAATAGCCTCAGATAAACTCTCACCCTCTTCACACTTAGTCTGTTTTTTTTTGGCTAATTAATAATCTTCCAAACATGTAATACTACTACAAGTCCACTACAACCACACCACTCATCCTGCATGACTTTAATATGAACTTTATTTGTAAAAACATTTAATTATTGGGAGAGTCTTAGTTCCCCCCCTCCAGATGCAGTCATGAGGGGCGAAGACATAAGAAGTGTTCTGTACAAAAATAGCTATAGTTGTTTAGCGCACTGTAGTTGGCCTTTTCATCATAATCACTGTCACTAGCGATCAGACTGTGCTGGAAATTAGCAGAAACTTTATGGTCCATATCATATCTACGAATTGAGAATTTTGAAAATGAAATATCAGTGCCAGAGGATAACTAAGCACATTTTTTTAAGCTGATATATTCCAACGTTTCCTATTTTCACATGTACTATTGCTTTATTGAGAAAAAAAAATAAATGGGTAGTCTTTAAGGTCTTGGCACAGTATTTCAGTTGTCTTAAGATCTGGACTTTGGACCATTGCAACACCTTAATTCTTTTATTCTTCAGCCATTCCGATGTAGAGTTGTTGATGTACTTGGGATCATTGCTCTGTCGCATGATCCATTTTCGGTTAAGCTTTAGCTTTTTGAAAGATGACTATAGAAAACTTTGGTACAAAGGCGTGCATGGTCATCTCCATGACTTTAAGGTGCTCATATGCTGTACCTGCAAAACAAGCCTAAATCATCACCGCCCCACCAGTGCTTGACAGTTGGTATGGGATGTTTGTGCTGACATACTGTTTTTTGTTTTTACAAATGTGGCATTATTGTCAAGCCTCTCTATCAGGGCCGGACTGGGCATCTGGTGATTCTGGCAAATGCCAGAAGGGCCTTTGTGATCATGGGCTGCCTTGATTGCTACATTGTTAACAGAATTGGTGTTCTCAAGACACCGATACTGTTAAGAGTTGTGATGGAGCACAAAGTCGCTGACTCTGTCACTTACCCCAGCAGGCCACGAGTATCATTAGAAATATTGGTGTTGTGGAAAATCTTCCTTTCCTCCATCCATAGTAATATTAATAATATATTTCATCTGGTGCTTGGGGACGGGGACAACATGGGCCTGTGTGATTTCAAATGCCAGGGCTGAATTTCAGCCCCAGTCCGTACCTGCCCTCTACTATGCTGTCACATGTCCAAATTACATCGTTCTTATGGATTGTTCAAATGCAACTTTTCAAACTTTATCCATGCCATCATCTTTTTTTTTTTTTTTAAAGAGTCCTTCTTTTGGCAAATCTTCCAAACAAGCCATTTTTCAAATTCATAAACGTGAACATTTAGAGGGTACCTTTAGTATCTGAGCTGTGGCTCTTGGGGATTTTTGCAATGGCTCTAACCTTGAGGTGAATTCACTGGGACAATTGCCAGATGTCTTGAATGTTTTCCACTTCTGAATAATCATTCTCACTGTAGGAGGCTGGACTTCAATATATCTGCAAATGGCCTTAAAACCCTTTCCAGATAAATGGGCAGCAACAATTGTTTTTCTAAGATCATTACTGATATCTTTCCTCCTTGGCATTGTGTTAGCGCACTCCTGAATTTTCCAGACCAGCAAACTGCCTAAACTTCTGCTCATATAGAGGTGATGACACTTGCTGATGAAAAACTAATCAAGGATATTTGATTAGCAGCACCTGACTTCTACCTAGCTTCCAAAGTAAAGCATGTACTTAATTATTTATACATTGCTTTTGTATTTTATCCTAGTTTTTGTTAAATAAATAACATTGTGAAATTTGTCATGTGTTGCTCTTTTAGGTAGCACTTTGTCATGACTTTATATATAGCAAACACCTAAGGACTATCATGAGTATGGTGCTTCTTCTACATGACTTTACTGTTTGTTATGTTGTAGGACTTTCCATCTATGTCTTAAAATCCACATAGAATCCACAATAAATATACAGTAAATGTCATTAAATTTATTTTTTCTCCTTAGTATATATTTAACATAACAATATATTACAGTTAACATTTCAACATATTAGATCCATAATTTTGAGCAATTTCATTACAATGGCAATGGGTATCTCTCGTGCCCTTCCACAACAAACCTGTCACAGAAAGTCTAATCTTAGAAGGCACAGCTGTTCTTTTCCTAGTCACTGATTTTCCCTATGATCTCCAATGCACTTACATCATATATCACAGTAGGAAGTGCTTTATTCCGTATTATCTCTACCAGTATCTATTCTTTGCTCTTTTAGAAACGTGCTACTATGTTGCACTGCATTGTGTTTGTATACCATATAGCAAAGCCATTAAGTATCTGATACTAGGACAATGTTCTAATAAATCAAGCTAGTTGGCACAGGAGCCTGAATAATGACTATGGTGTAACATACAGTCTGCAGAAAAAAGAATGTTAGGCTGCATTAGGTTCATCAAAGGAGGAAAAACATTGAATTACAATTTTGACGGATGCATCATATGTTGGTCCAGCTTCAATGACTTAGATTTTTAACGGAGTCTGTAATAGTCTCCTTCATTTTATAAAAAACTGCACATGCCAGAATTTACAATGGAAACCTTCTATGCAGATGTGCATGGAGCTGCTTTAGGTCTAGTGTGAAGTTTCCACAATCAGTGATGGTTTGGAGAGCCATGTCATCTGCTGGTGTAGGTCCACTGTGCTTTATCAAGACCAAAGTCAGCGCAGCCGTCTACCAGGAAATTTTGGAGCACTTCATGCTTCCCTCTGCTGACAAGCTTTTTGGAGATGGAAATTTCATTCTCCAGCAGGACTTGGCGCCTGTCCACACTGCCAAAAGTACCAACACCTGGTTTACACACAACAATATCACTGTGCTTGATTGGCCAGCAAACTCGCCTGACCTTAACCCCATAGAGAATCTATGGAGTATTGTCAAGAGAAAGATGAGACACCAGACCTAACAATGCAGACGAGCTGAAGGCTGCTATCAAAGCAACCTGGGCTTCCATAACACCTCAACAGTGCCAGAGGCTGATCGCCTCCATGCCACGCCGCATTAATGCAGTAATTGATGCAAAAGGAGCCCCGACCAAGTATTGAGTGCATTTACTGAACATACATTTCAGTAGGCCAACATTTCGGATTTTAAAATCATTTTTCAAGCTGGTGTTATAAAGTATTCTAATTTACTGAGATAATGACTTTTGGGTTTTCATTGGCTGTAAGCCATAATCATCAACATTAACAGAAATAAACACTTGAAATAGATCACTCTGTAATGACTCTATATAATATATGGGTTTCACTTTTTGTATAAAAAAACTGAAATAAATTAACTTTTTGATTATATTCTAATTTTCTGAGAAGCACCTGTATGACTTTGCAGTCATTCACAGTATTATATCATTCTTATGCCAAACCAAGTAATGCAGCCGAGAGCTTTGTGCGCATTTATTTATCTGGAGAGAGGACATTTCACACTTGTTAAATTACCCAGAGGCTGTTTCTTGTCCAAAACTGATAAAACCACAAAACCATGTTATTACCTCTTGTTATTCTCAATACCTGAACCTGTCTGAACTCTTTCTTGACGACTGCCATGCTCTTCATAGGGGTTATCAGAGCCATCGTACATTTATGAGCTACCTTGTGGACAAATGTTGCTTAACCCCTTTAACATATGAAATGATTTCCTTGTTTTGCTTGGTTTTAGCGCCATTCTTTCCATTATCTGGCACTGAATAAATATTTCAATATACCGTATTTGCTGCATATTTAGAATAATTGAGATCATAATTAGTTTTGTCGTCTACACGTCTGACTTCGTGATCTGTTCTCCTCAATGTTGACCCACACCTCTCTTTCATTAACAAACACACTCACAAATCTATTAGTAATCTAAACGCAGTGCTTCTTACCCCAGTAAACCGTATAACTCACTTTGCAGCATGTACTATCCAAGTGGTTTCTGGAGATACTTCTCAATTACAAATCCCATTTGTCAATTTGTTTCTCAAGATCATTTAAGATAAAGTCCAGCTGAAAGTCACTAATAGATCGATGAGATTGTTACTGCTGCTATTGTGTTCTTTAAAGGGGTTGACTCAAGTATTTAAATGAGTAAAATTGCAACATGCTTGTAAAGAAACAGCAATATTGCAGTTGATATCTTATTAAAAAAATTCTCAAGAAAACAGGGATTTATAATGTTATGTTGTACAGATTGTTGCCACCCTCTAGTCTATGTAGGTAATGAGAGCATGCCTTACAGCAGGGGTCCCCAACCTTTCTTACCTTGAGAGCCACATTCCGCTATGAAAGTTGGTCGAGAGCCACAATATAGATAGTCATAGAAAAACCTAGAGAAGGCACATATAATAACATGCAGATTTTCGCTTTCACTCTATCCTTATGTATTTTACACTAGATGGTGGACCGATTCTAACGCATCGGGTATTCTAGAATATGCATGTCCACGTAGTATATTGCCCAGTGATGTAGTATATTGCACAGCGACGTAGTATATTGCCCAGCCACGTAGCATATTGCCCAGTTACATAGTATATTGCCCAGTGACGTAGTATATTGCTCAGTTACGTAGTATATTGGCCAGTCACGTAGTATATTGCCCAGCCACGTATGTCACAGGTTAAAAAATAAAAAATAAATATATACTCACCTTCCGAGGGCCCCTTGTATTCATGAGGGTCCCTTGTAGTCCTGTCGCCTGTGCGCGGTGCACACGGCAGCTTCCGGTCCCAGGGTTGGTATGAGCGCAGGACCTGTGATGACGTCGTGGTCACATGACCGTGACATCATGGCAGGTCCTTGTCGCATACCATCCTTAGCACCGGAACCTGCCGCTTGCATGGAGCGGTCACCGGAGCATCGCGAGGAGCGGGAAAGGCGGCGGAAGGTGAGTATATAATTATTTTTTATTTTTTTATTATTTTTAACATTAGATCTTTTTACTATTGACGCTGCATAGGCAGCATCAATAGTAAAAACTTGGTCACACAGGGTTAATAGCGGTGGTAATGGAGTGAGTTACTCGCAGCATAACGCGGTCTGTTACCGCTGGCATTAATCCTGTGTGAACGGTGAGCGGTGACTGCGGGGAGCATGGAGCGGACACCGGGCACTGACTGCAGGGGAGAAGGGAGGGACTAATTGGACTGTGGCCATCGCTGATTGGTTGCGGCAGCCATGACAGGCAGCTGGCGAGACCAATCAGTGACTTGGATTCCATGACAGACAGAGGCTGCGACCAATGAATATCCGTGACAGAAAGACAGAAGGACAGACAGACAGAAGGACAGAAAGACAGAAGTGACCCATAGACAATTATATAGTAGATTATTGTTATGCAAATTGAACTCTAGTGCCACCTATTGGAAGTAGCAATCTTAAAATTCAATACCCTTTAACAGTCCCATAAGATGCTTCATATATTATTGGTCCCATATACTGCTCCATATGTAATTAGCCACATATACTGCTCCATATGGAATTGGCCCCATATACTGCTCGATATGTAATTGGCCACATATACTGCTCCATATGGAATTGGCCCCATAAGATGCTCCATATTAAATTGGCCCCATATACTGCTCCATATGGAATTGGCCCCATATACTGCTCCATATGGAATTGGCCCCATATACTGCTCCATATGGAATTGGCCCCATATACTGCTCCATATTAAATTGGCCCCATAAGATGCTCCCTATAGAATTGGCCCCATAAGATGCTCCCTATAGAATTGGCCCCATATTAGGCAACCAGTACAGAGCAGTATGGACATGTGTAAGTGGTCCACAGCATACAGATCCAGCACAGCTCCGTGTACCAGGGTGCTGCAGATCAGCCCCATCCATTTCATTAGGAGGGGAGCTGCAGAGCCGAAGAATGGTCTCTACACTGTATTCAGAGCTGGTCCCTGATGTGGAGCCACCACTAATATCCTATCCTAAGGATATGGCACCACTGAGCAATAAGGAGACCTGTGGCCATGTAATAACAGTATAATATATAATCACAGGTAGTTGTGGAAGGACAGAAGCCGGCACCACACACACCATTGGTAGCTCTGTTGTAGCTGACATATGCCGTCACGTTGTGAGAGGTGTGAGGCAGCCGTCAGTGCAGATCCTTGTGAGTTACCTCCTTTAAGAACTGTTCAAACTGCTCATCCAACTCCTCCTTAGATAGCCGGTGAGACATGGCTCCTTTATGCAGATATTACACTGCGGTCAGGAACAGCCCCACCATAAGACCAACCATGAAGAAGTAGAGCGGGAAGCCTCACAGAAGAGGTCCGCGTCACTTCACGTCAGGAACACCAGGCGAAACAACATAACCGGCGCAGGACCGGTAACTGGGACAACGCATCCCTGCCGCTCGCGTTCCCGCCCACTGTAGTTGAGGAACATCCAATCGCTAGTCTCCGCACAACCACCAATAGCACCACGGAAGTCACGGGCTTCCTGTAAGCAAGAAGAAGAGTGGGGAGAGGTGATTGGCTGGAAGCCGTAGGCTTTGTGGGTGACGGTTGGGTTAATGTCAAATGGAGCTTCTCCTGAGAGGCATGACATCACGGGAAGAGGCAGGGCCTTACAAATAGCGCTCCCGCACCGCTGTACAGTCCCTAGGGACTTTTTTTCTGTGATCATCGGCGAGCCACATGTCAGGGGCAGGCGAGCCACATGTGGCTCGCGAGCTACGGGTTGGGGACCCCTGCCTTACAGACTGCTTGCGTCAATCTGAAGCTTGCCAGATCATATGTGTCATAAGTAGTGATGAGCGAGTGTACTCATTACTCAGGTTTTCCAGAGCACGCTCCGGTGACCTCCGAGTATTTATGACTGCTCGGAGATTTAGTTTTCATCCGGGCAGCTGAATGATTTACAGCTACTAGCCAGGCTTCGCACATGTGGGGGTTGCCTGGTTGCTAGGGCCGGAACAGCTCAATTGCAGAGCTGCTTTGTCATCAGATAGTATCCGCGGCCGGGTACTGTGCTTCTGTCTCCTTTTGATTTGAATAGGAGGCAGATATGTAGTACCCTTTTGCTGTCACTATCAGATGGTCAGCTCCACAATTGAGCATTTCAAGCCGGCAGCCACAGCCGCCAACACTGAGATCAACTGATTGGTGAAGGTGCTGGGTGTCTGACCCTGACTATTATGCTAGCGTCAACATATTTCACAGCACTTTACTTTTTAGAGGGGACTTGTACAGACAATAAAAAATTACAGAATTACAAAATCAAATAAATCAACAGACACCAAGAGAAGTGAGGGCAGTGCTGCTTGCAAGCTTACAATCTATGAGGAAATAGGGGAGACACGAAAGGTGGATGGTAACAATTGTTTGTAGTGTACGGTCCAACTATCCATATAATAAATAGAGTGTTCACGTAATGCTGCATGAACCAGTCACCAACCAGTATGTGTATGGACACAGAGGGCTATTAAGTGCATGTAGGGTGTGTGAGCATATGATATGAGGGTCCTGGATTTGAAGTAAATGTTGTATAGGCAAAACAGGGATAGTTAGTTGAGTATGTTGAGGGGATAGGCCTGTTTAAAGAAATGTATTTTTAGGCCATGCTTAAAACTGGGGGTATTGGGGATTAATCGAAGTGTTCTGGATAATGCATTCAAAAGAATTGGTGCAGCACGTGAGAAGTCTTAGAGATGGGAATTGCAATTTTTTATTATTGAGGATGTCAATCTTAGATCATTAGCAGAACGGAGGGTATCGGTAGGGTGGTAGACTGAGACAAGGGACAGGAAGTAGGGTGGTGCTGAAGCATGGAGAGCTTTGTGGGTGAGAGTGATGAGTTTGTATTGCACTTTATATGGGCAACCAGTGCAACGACTGGCACAGGATAGAGGCATCATTGTAGTGGTTGGCAAGGAATAAGATCCTGACTGCTGCATTCAGGACAGATTGGAGAGGGGAGAGTTTAGTAAGTGGGAGACCGATTAGTAGAGAGTTGCAATAATCCAGATGATCAGACATTGCTGATCTATCCTTATGATAGCATAAAGGTACCATCACACATAGCGACGCTGCAGCGATACCGACAACGATCCGGATCGCTGCAGCGTCGCTGTTTGGTCGCTGGAGAGCTGTCACACAGACAGCTCTCCAGCGACCAACGATCCGAGGTCCCCGGTAACCAGGGTAAACATCGGGTAACTAAGCGCAGGGCCGCGCTTAGTAACCCGATGTTTACCCTGGTTACCATCCTAAAAAGTAAAAAAACAAACGCTACATACTTACCTTCTGCTGTCTGTCCTCGGCGCTCTGCTTCTCTGGTCTGGCTGTGAGCGCCGGGCAGCCAGAAAGCAGAGTGGTGACGTCACCGCTCTGCTTTCCGGCTGACCGACGCTCACAGCCAGAGCAGGAGGAGAGCAGAGCGCAGCGCTGGAGGACAGACGGCTGTAGGTAAGTATGTACTGTTTGTTTTTTTACTTTTAGGATGGTAACCAGGGTAAACATCGGGTTACTAAGCGCGGCCCTGCGCTTAGTAACCCGATGTTTACCCTGGTTACCAGCAAAGACATCGCTGAATCGGTGTCACACACGCCGATTCAGCGATGTCTACAGGGAGTCCAGCGACGAAATAAAGTTCTGGACTTTCTTCCCCGACCAGCGATCTCCCAGCAGGGGCCTGATCGCTGCTGCCTGTCACACTGGACGATATCGCTAGCGAGGACGCTGCAACGTCACGGATCGCTAGCGATATCGTCTAGTGTGACAGTACCTTAAAGATAAGTAAACAGGATACAATTTAGGAGGATGAATTCCAAAAGACAAAGTTTATTCCTCCATCACAATACACATTTCAACCTGCGATAGGTCTTTATCAGGTATTTGTCAAGTATCCTATTGCCCAGAGGCTACAGTTCAAAACACTAACAATATAAACGTAAGGATGAATGACCTCGGGGAGATCAAAACATCCAACAACGCGGAGACACCATCACGTGTTTCTCAACGCAGTGATCCAGAACACTGCCCCCATCCCTTATGGGAAATATGCAAATGCATGTAGAAAAGCCGCGGAGACACCATCACGTGTTTCTCAACGCTAGCAATAAATAGCCAGGTCTTTCACCAGGAAGGAACAACCACGGGAAGGGCAGCATCCAAAAGGAAAACCACCTATGCCAAAACATGGTATCCATCCACAGACAGCTGTTTCGGGGTATTTGCCCCTCATCAGTGTGGAGTAGGAAACTGGCTATTAGGAGCAGTGCCTGGTAAAAGGACTATAAACTACATGCATTTGCATATTTCCCATAAGGGATGGGGGCAGTGTTCTGGATCACTGCGTTGAGAAACACGTGATGGTGTCTCCACGGTGTTGGATGTTTTGATCTCCACGAGGTCATTCATCCTTATGTTTATAGTCCTTTTACCAGGCACTGCTCCTAATAGCCAGTTTCCTACTCCACACTGATGAGGGGCAAATACCCCGAAACAGCTGTCTGTGGATGGATACCATGTTTTGGCATAGGTGGTTTTCCTTTTGGATGCTGCCCTTCCTGTGGTTGTTCCTTCCCGGTGAAAGACCTGGCTATTTATTGCTTGCGCTGAGAAACACGTGATGGTGTCTCCGCGGCTTTTCTACATGCAAAACACTAACAATGACATACAAAGCCATTCACAATCTGACTCCTCCATACATCTGTGACATGGTCTCCCGATACCTACCTACACGCAACCTTCAATCATCTCATGATCTCCCTCTCTACTCTTCTCTCATCTCTTCCTCCCACAACCGCATCCAAGACTTCTCCCGTACTTCCCCTATACTCTGGAACTCTCTACCCCAACACACCAGGCTCTCACCTACCACAGAAACCTTCAAAAGGAACCTGAAGACCCACCTCTTCCGACAAGCCTACAACCTGCAGTGATCCCCAGTATACTGAACCGCCACATAACCAGCTCTACCCTCACCTAGTGTATCCTCACCCATCCTCTGTAGACTGTGAGCCCTCGCGGGCAGGGTCCTCTCTCCTCCTGTACTTGTGTGTGCCTTGTTTTACTCATGTTTATTGTACTTGTCTATATTTGCCCCGTTCACATGTAAAGCGCCATGGAATAAATGGCGCTATAAAAATGAATAATAATAATAAAAATAATAATAAAGTATACTTGATTAAGAATCATTGATGAACTATACTAAGGATAGAGAGAAAAAGTGGGAAGGCTGACAGCACTCACTAAGGTGGACACTCATTCACGTTCCAAGGAACCCACTTGGAGGATCAACAGCATAAAGGTAAGTAAATAGCGTCTTCCCTCTTTTTCTCTCTATCCTTAAGATAGGTCATCAATGATAAAGCAGTGTACAACCTCTTTAACTAATCCTAGAACAAAAGCACTGTCATGGCTTTTTTTTTAGTATCATGCCGTTTTTCTTTTTTAATGATTGTATGGAAGGATTTAATATACTTTTTAAAGTTTTATAGCCAATTTTAATCTGTGAAATGATATATGTATTATTAGACATGCTTTATATTTACATAAATTGCATACAAATATATGTTAATATGGTCCTATGTCTTTCTGATAAATCATTGAAATTTATCTGGGATATAGTACAGCGAATAAAGGAAAACAAGGCACCAAGATCCATATAGAAAGCAAAAATTAAATTTAAAATATCAAATGCACATTTGAGCAAATAAAGCAGATATGTCTGGATGTTTCCAACATTCACATATATCCAACACACATAACAGATATAGCAAAAACATTGTACCTTACAATATAGTCTGTGAGCTACACTATTACTCTCTAGGCCTAAATATAGTAGATAATGAAGGCTACAATTTTGTAGCTAAATTAAGTTGCCTTTTAGATATTCTTAGCATAATTATCAATGTTTTAGGTCTAAAGATATTTTATAGAGCCGACTGATCTCAATTTTCAGATAAAAAACTTTTGTGCCAAACCCCATGGGATAGGTAATAATTTCCTATTTTGGCGCAACCTGTTAATCCCTACCCAACATCCGCTGTACATGTATAGCTCAAGTCAGGAGCAGAAGTATGGAGAGGTGAGGCTATGTGTAGCATCTAGGATCTGCCTCTTGTTTCTGTCAGTTAACTTGTTAAACGCTGCTTTCTATATGTGACAGTGGCATTAACAGTGCATCAGGATGGGGTGCATCTTTCCATGCGCCCATTGACCGACACATCACGTATTAATGTCATAATGGATTGCTCTTCTATGACAGCTGGAGGTCCTTTGAAGACTAAAGTGCTTCAATGAGACCCAGCCTCTGGCTGAGCTTCGAAGTAGACTGTCATTTTTATTATGTACAGTAAGGTTAAAATACTGCTGTATATAGTAGAAGTGATCAGATGATCACAGGTTCAAGTCCCCTAAGGGAACTAACAAATAGACTAAAAAAATGTATAAAAACATAAAAATACTAATCCCCCATTAAAAATATAGTAATTAAAAAAAAGAAAAAATACACATATGTGGTATTGCTGTGCCCATAAAAATTTGATCTATCAAAACTCAAAATTAATTACCGTATATACTCGAAAATAAGCAGAGATTTTCAGCCCCCCCAAATGGGCTGAAAGTGCCCCTCTCGGCTTATGCTCGAGTCATGGTTGGCGGGGGGTTCGGCGGGTGAGGGGGAGCGACGACAGTCACATACTCACCTGCTCCTGACGCGTTCCCTGCATGTCCCATGGTCTCCGGCGCCAGCAGCTTCTTCTCCTATTCAGCGGTCAAGTGGTACCGCTCATCAAAGTAATGAATATGGACTCCACTCCCATAGGGGTGGAGCTGCATATTCATTACTGTAATGAGCGGTACCAGTGACTGCTGAACAGAGGAAGAAGCTGCCGGCACCGGAGACGACCTGTCTGGGAGAAGCTGCCAGGGACCACGCCGGGAGCAGATGAGTATTTCATATTTACCTTTCCTCATTCCACCGCCGCCCCGTCTTCCACGTCCTCTGCAGTGAATGTTCAGGTCAGAGGGCGCGATGACGTGTTAGTGTGCATGCCACCCTCTGCCTGAACAGTCAGTGCGGAGAGACGGGACGCCGAGGAACAGCAGGCAGTGACAAGAGGTGAGTATGTGATTTTTTTTTATTGCAGCAGCATTTTATGGGGCACATTGTTATATGAAGCATCTATGGGGCCATAATGAACTGTATGGAGCATTACATGTGGCACATTGTTATATAAAGCATCTATGGGGCCATAATGAACTGCATGGAGCATTATATGGGGCACATTGTTATATGAAGCATCTATGGGGCCATAATGAACTGTATGGAGCATTATATGTGGCACATTGTTATATGGAGCATCTATTAGGCCATAATGAACTGCATGGAGCATTATATGTGGTGCATTGTTATATGGAGCATCTTATGGGGCCATAATGAACTGCATGGAGCATTACATGTGGCACATTGTTATATGGAGCATCTATGGGGCCACAATGAACTGCATGGAGCATTACATGTAGCACATTGTTATATGGAGCATCTATTAGGCCATAATGAACTGCCTGGAGCATTATATGCATTGTTATATGGAGCATCTTATGGGGCCATAATGAACTGTATGGAGCATTATATGTGGTGCATTGTTATATGGAGCATCTTATGGGGCCATAATGAACTGTATAGAGCATTATATGTGGTGCATTGTTATATGGAGCATCTTATGGAGCCATAATCAGCATTTGTGCAGCATTATATGGGGCATATTTTAACCCCTTACCGGCATCGGACGTACTATACCGTCCGATGCCGGCTCCCCTGCTTTGATGCAGGGCTCCGCGGTGAGCCCGCACCAAAGCCGGGACATGTCAGCTGTTTTGAACAGCTGACATGTGCCCGTAATAGGCGCGGGCAGAATCGTGATCTGCCCGCACCTATTAACTAGTTAAATGCCGCTGTCAAACGCAGACAGCGGCATTTAACTACCGCTTCCGGCCGGGCGGCCGGAAATGACGTCATCGCCGACCCCCGTCACATGATCGGGGGTTGGCGATGCTTGTGAATGGTAACCATAGAGGTCCTTGAGACCTCTATGGTTACTGATTGCCCGTCGCTGTGAGCGCCACCCTGTGGTCGGCGCTCACAGCACACGTGCAATTCTGCTACATAGCAGCGATCAGCAGATCGCTGCTATGTAGCAGAGCCGATCGTGCTATGCCTGCTTCTAGCCTCTCATGGAGGCTATTGAAGCATGGCAAAAGTTAAAAAAAAAAGTTTAAAAAAATGTGAAAAAAATAAAAAAAACATAAAAGTTTAAATCACCCCCCTTTCGCCCCAATCAAAATAAATCAATAAAAAAAATATCAAATCTACGCATATTTGGTATCGCCGCGCTCAGAATCGCCCGATCTATCAATTAAAAAAAAGTATTAACCTGATCGTTTTTTTACGTTTTTTTGGTCGCCGCGACATTGCATTAAAATGCAATAACGGGCGATCAAAAGAACGTATCTGCACCGAAATGCTATCAATAAAAACGTCATCTCGGCACGCAAAAAATAAGCCCTCAACCGACCCCAGATGATGAAAAATGGAGACGCTACGAGTATCGGAAAATGGCGCAATTTTTTTCTTTTTTTTTTTTAGCAAAGTTTGGAATTTTTTTTCACCACTTAGATAAAAAATAACCTAGTCATGTTTGGTGTCTATGGACTCATAATGACCTGGAGAATCATAGTGGCAGGTCAGTTTTAGCATTTAGTGAACCTAGCAAAAAAGCCAAACAAAAAACCAATGTGGGATTGCACTTTTTTTGCAATTTCACCGCACTTGGAATTTTTTTCCCGTTTTCTAGTACACGACATGCTAAAACCAATGATGTCGTTCAAAAGTACAACTCGTCCCGCAAAAAATAAGCCCTGACATGGCCAAATTGACAGAAAAATAAAAAAGTTATGGCTCTGGGAAGGAGGGGAGCGAAAAACGAACACGGAAAAACGAAAAATCCCCCGGTCAGGAAGGGGTTAATATGGAGCATCTTATGGGGCCCATCATGAACTTTATGGAGCATTATATGGGGCTCCTGATTGAATATGGATATTCAAAAACACTTAACCTAATGATGTCTCAATTAATTTTACTTTTATTGGTATCTATTTTTATTTTTGACATTTACCGGTAGCTGCTGCATTTTCCACCCTAGGCTTATACTCGAGTCAATAAGTTTTCCCAGTTTTTTGTTGCAAAATTAGGGGGGTCGGCTTATACTCGGGTCGGCTTATACTCAAGTATATACGGTAACTCAATCATAAAGAGAAAAAAACCCGCCAAAATTGAATTTTTTTGGTAGCCGCAATACTGTAAACAGTGTAGTAAGAAGCAATCAAAACGTTATATTTGCCCCAATATTATATCAATAAAAATGTTGTCTCACACCACAAAAATGTAAAACGTTTATGAGTCTCCGAAAATAGCAACACAATAAAATTATTTTTACAAATTTCTGATTTTTTTTCTTCATAATAATTTTAAAAATGGACAAGTTTGGTGTCACCGTATTGTGAGCCCTCACGGGTAGGGTCCTCTCTCCTCCTCTACCAGTTGTGACTTGTATTGTTCAAGATTATTGTACTTGTTTTTATTATGTATACCCCTCTTCACATGTAAAGCACCATGGAATAAATGGCGCTATAATAATAAATAATAATAATCATGCTAATCTGGAAAATCATGATGCCAGGTCATTTTTACCACACAATGTACACCATAAAAACAATTCACAAAAAAAAACAATGTCAGAATTGCATTTATTTCGCATTTTCACACTTTTTTATTCAATTTTCAGCACAACTCAAAAGTACAACTCACCCCCAAAAAAACAATACCTTATAAATCTATCTGGACAGAATATTTAAAAAAGTTTTGTCTCTTGAAAGAAGGAGAGGAAAAAACAAAAATGCAAAAATGGCAATTAGCCATGTCGGGAAGGTGTTTAATTCTATTAGCATCTCAGACCTAAGACCTCCACTTGGTCCTGGGAATGAAAGCCATGTACTACTTTACTTTTGCATCCTGTTCACAGTTTTTCCTTGCAAATTGGTGCTCCCAGCCACCCATCTGTGCAGGGAACAGCAGCTGGTGCCATTCACTTGAAAGGAGCCATGTCAGTAACTAACAAATTATGCTGTTGAGCAAAGGAAAAACTGCGAAGGGGACACAAAGGTGCATGCACCTTTTGTTTTAAGTGGATCCCAGAGGTCATATTAATACATATATGGCACGTCACTTAGTGAGATGAGAATACCCTTTACAAAATTCTGCCCGCCTGCAGCCACCACTAGAGATGTCATAGCAGCTTACAGTATGTTCCCTCCATTGGTGGCTGCAGTCAGGCAGAATGTTGTCTTTTCAATCTATGACTTATTCGAGGACTGTCCAAGCCATGTATAATACTAAAAAGGAGCATACGCCACTGAATCCTAGTTGTGCAATATACACACTGTTAGGATTCTGCTCTGTTTCACACTGCCAGCAGTCACATGACCCATATGCAATTTGTAGACTTCCGATTATGTGCCGGCCACTTTCTCTTGGTCTAAGTTGAGAGACTATAGCCTGGTTACCTTTACAAGTAAAGAACCTTTAAGTAGTTTTTATCTTACTTCTCTGCTGATTACATTTGTTTTTGCATTTTTTTCCCATAGACTTGAGAAAACCCAATTATGAATTACATGGTGATCCTACAGGCCATGTTATTTCCAAACCAGAAAATGCACATTTTAGGGTACATCCATTTTTCACATCTGCAGTAGATGAAGTTTACAGTCTGTATCATTTAGGTTTATTTTATTACAAGGGAAATCTGCAGAAACAGTTATGCTTAATATGGGCCTTGGGCTTTTTGTGACTCTGGTAAGACAATAGGTCATGCTTTGGATCCCATCACTGATGGCTTCAGGGGGTGATATGTCTAAGTGTATTTGAAGAAAATGATAATAGTTGGATGTTACAGGATCATTTATAGAGGATCTAAACTGCTACAACATTCTCCTTAAAATGAGCCTTAGTAACCAGTTTAAGACATTAATGAAAATGCTAATGTAAAAAGGAAATCGAGGAGACAACTTAGGCCAGAAAAGTCACAATGGCCATCAGCTACTGCAGTCATCGGCTGCTTCTGTCAATTGTATGGGACACTATGTTCTTTTATGGGGATTTTCCATGAATTTATTTATGCATTTTTGTACTAAATACATTGTAAATTATATATGAAAAAATAATGGGGTAAACTCTTATTCAGATAGATATCATACTTATAAAGCCTCTGGAGCAAGAAATATCCAAATATGCCTGGACATGGAGTGTTTTCAAAATTGCACTGGTCCTCTAATTTTTTAAAAAGGTAGGTTGACTAGGGTGTCCCAACATCGACATATCTGATTTTCACAGGATTGGTGATGAGTGTCTGATTTATGTAGGTCCTATTACTAGGATCTCCATTGATCATGAGATCATCTCCATCCATCCTATAGACATGCGGTTCCCCGAATGTGCGACCATTGCTTGATTAAAACTGGGACAAAGGAAAATTACTTCTCGCGATTTATGTTTTTAAAAATTTCCCTGGGGTCAGCCATATTGGCAGCATGAAAATCCTTCTTGCATGGTCTGTATAGAACATATGGCTCTTGCAGTGGATGAGACTTCTATTAATATTGGTGCACCATATAATCCATACTAGCCAACATAAACCTCTCCATCCTCCCCTTTTACAATGTTGACTAAATTAATCAACCTGGAATAAGACATTTATGGAATCTGGAGTCGGTTATCAGCAATTCTTGTGTATACCAGTAGAGATAAGCGGATCGTTTAAAATTCAAATTCGTCGATTTCACTGAATCTTCCTCAAAAATTTGATTTGCAGCCAATATATTCACGGGGTTCTCAATACTAAAAAGCTTGTGATTCCTCAAAAAATACATGTGAAGGAGAGGAGAATAAGATAAAAACCCACTGACCATAAGACCTTACAATCTTACACTTTACAGATGAGAGAGAGGACCCCATTGACCATAGTAACTTATACAATCTACATGAGAGAGAAAGAGATGACCCCACTGACCATAAGAGCTTGCACTCTACAGGAGAGATTTACCCAGTAACTCTGGAGATGGAAAATAACTTTGCCGTACAAACTGTGCTCGACTGGAAACCGGTGATCTTTGAAGACCCAGGTAAGGACCACCACTTTACAAGGTATGATAATCCGTAAAATGTAATAGCTGCAGGACATTATTGGGAGGCCTGTGTGGCAACGCAAAATGAACAGCAGTAGTTCAGTTCCACGGTGTCGGAAATTTGCCAAGATTTTCTTTTTTGTGAAAATCAAATCATGACTCTGCTGAAACTGTCCCAGTCTGCACAGGATGTGAGTTCAAAAACTAGAAACTGTCAGCCAGTGCAAAGACTGGAATATTTCAGGCATTTTTAAGGTGAATAAAAAGAATTTAATAAAAAATGTCATTTTCCTGCAACCTATAAGTGTTACTGATGTAAGAACTAAGGCTGCTTTCACACTAGCATCGGTACGGGGCTGTCGCCATGCGAATAATGGGGGCAGCAGATGCAGTTTTTCAATGCATCCGCTGCCCCATTGTAAGGTCCAGGGAGGAGGGGGCGGAGTTCCGGCTGCGCATGCGCGGTCGGAAATGGCGGACTCGACGCACAAAAAAAGTTACATGTAATGTTTTTTTGTGCCGACGGTGCGCCAAAACACAACGCATCCGTCGCATGATGGATGCGACATGTGGCCATACGTCGCAATGCATCGCTAATGCAAGTCTATGGAGAAAAAACGCATCCTGCGGGCAACTTTGCAGGATGTGTTTTTTCTCTAAAACGACGCATTGCGACATACGTCACACAACACTAGTGTGAAAGTAGCCTAACACACACAGCTATTTCCTACACTCATAATAACACTTTTAATATATGGAATATAAAAAGTGGATCTGCTAGACAGATCACCAATGTACTGAGTAAAATGTCTTAATTTGCAAGTAGTATTTATGTTTTTCTCATTTATAAAATATATCTTTGCACATTATTAAAATAAACATTGTAATTTTCTTCAAAGCCATTCTTTCATACATCCTTTTGCTAAAAAGCTTTTGAGTAGGTGCCGGCGTACAAAGCCCAATGATGGAAGAAAAGTAAATTTTGACTTTTTTTTATCAGGTGTTTTTACAAGATTTATGGTGTGCTATATCAATTTCAGCACAAAATTAATTAACACATGGCCAATATATGAAGGAGATAATTAAAACAGAACACTAAGATTAATATCTGGTAACTGTATTATTAGTTATATGAACACTCATCGTGGATATGATATTTCGAAAAGAATTGTGAAATTAGGTAGAAATGTGATCTGTTAGACTTTACTATAAGATTTATTTCTGCATTTATCATTTGTAATTAAAACTTTTCATCCAGCATAGCATGACTCACAATAATATATCTTTTACATTGCCACCTGAGAATGTTAAGATGTTAGATACATTTTTTCATCATCTGATTTGTGATTTTAAAATAATAGGAAGTTTCTTAAAATATTTATTTTATTTAAGACATAGCACCACTCCTATTTATGGGCTGTAGCTGGTATTGCAGCCTCCCTCAAGTAATATGGGCAGAGCAGCAATATTAGTTAAGAAAAACAAATTTTTTTTTCAGTCCTGGACATCTCCTGTAAGGCCGGTTTCACACGTCAGTGGCTCCGGTACATGAGGTGACAGTTTCCTCACGTACCGGAGACAATGACTCACGTAGACACATTAAAATCAATGTGTCTCTGCACATGTCAGCGTGTTTTCACGGACCGTGTGTCCGTTTGGAAAATACGGAGACATGTCAGTGTTCATGGGAGCGCACGGATCACACGGACCCATTAAAGGCAATGGGTCCGGGTAAAACACGTACCGCACACGGATGTTGTCCGTGTGCAGTCCGTGTGCCGTGCAGGAGACAGCGCTACTGTAAGCGTTGTCCGCCCCGCGTGTGGTGCTGAAGCCCCATTCATTTCTTCTCTCCAGCAGCGTTCGCTGGAAAGAAGGAATGAATAATCTTTTTTTTTTATTTATTTTTGTTTTTAAAATAAAGTTGCCGGTAATCTACCCCCTCCCACCCACTTTGCGCCCGCCTGCTGGCACTAAAATACTTACCCAGCTCCCTCGGCGCTTACATCCTTTCAGCGTCGCTGCTTGTCCTGTATGAGTGGTCACGTGGTGCCGCACATTACAGTGATGAATATGCGGCTCCACCTCCCATAGGGGTGGAGCCGCATATTCATTACTCTAATAAGCGGCACCACGTCACAGCTCATACAGGAAGAGCTGCGATGCTGAGAGGATGCAAGCGCCTAGGGAGCTGGGTAAGTATTTTAATGCCAGCGGGCGGGCGCACAGGGGGTGGGAGGGGGCAGATTACTGGCAACTTTATTTTAAAAACAAAAATAAATAAAAAAAAGATTATTCATTCCTTCTCTCCAGCGAACGCTGCTAGAGAGAAGAAATGAATGGCGGCTTCAGCACCAGATGCAGGGGACAGCGCTTAACTGTAGCACTGTCTCCTGCACGGTGCGTGTGGTACCCAGTCGGCACACGGGCGGCACACGGATGCCGCACGTGTGCCACACTGATGTGCCACATGAGCACATGGACACACAGACACGGATAATTCCGGTATCGATTTTTCCGGTACCGGAATTATCTGGACGTGTGAGACTGGCCTCACCATGCTTTAAGGTTTTTTTTTACATGCAAGTATCATTTAGTCTATAAAATATGTTTCATCAACTGGAATTGTCATTTTTAAAGAAATGTTTCAGTGAAGTGGAAACATCTAGGAGTGAAAACAGCTCAGTCAGCTTCTGGTAGGCAATACAGAGCTTATAAAGCAATACTAAAGAGACTAAAGAGAGTAGCACTGACTTTACCAAGCTCCAAACTGTCTCTGAAAACAAAATCAACACAAGAGCAACTCATCAGGAAATTTGGGGATTTATTGGGTTTCTACGCTTGAGCAGCTGCACAATGTGCTCTGCTGTAATTTAAAGAAATACTGAACCCAGTAACTGGACAAAAAATGTAAAATATCACAGCACTTCCTCCCATATCCTTTTTAATCTCAAATTAGAGATACACTGGTGTAAATATATATACAGTACATTAATATATATATATACATACAGCTCTGGCAAAAATTAAGAGACCACTGCATAATGTTCAGTTTGTCTGATTTTTCTCTGTATAGGTATATTTTCCAGCAAAATGTAAATTGTTCATTTATTCTATAAACTTCTGACAACATGTCTCCGAATTTCCAAGCAGTAAATTTTGTATTTTTTTTTCTGACAAAGAGAAATGGTCAAAATCAGAAAAAAAAAATCAGTGCTTTCAGACCTCAAATAATGCAAAGAAAACAAGTTCATAATCATTTAGAAACAATTCTAATATTAACTCAGAAAGAGTTCAGAAATCAATATTTTGTGGAATAACCATGATTTTTAATCACAACTTTCATGCGTCTTGGCATGCTTTCCACCAGTCTTTCACACTGCTTCTGGCACAAAAATTTAAGCAGTTCTTCCTTGTTTTATGGCTTGTGACTATCCATCATCCTCTTGACTACATTCCAAAGGTTTTCAATGGGGTTCAGGTCTGGAGATTGGGCTGCCCATGACAGGGTTTTGATATGGTGGTCTCTTAATTTTTTCCAGACCTGTATATACAGTAGGTACGAAAAGTACTCAGACCCCTTTAAATTTTTCACTCTTTGTTTCATTGCAGCCATTTGGTAAATTCAAAACTGTTCATTTTTTTCTCATTAATGTTCACTCTGCACCCCATCTTGACTGAAAAAAAAGAAATGTAGAAATTTTTGCAAATTTAAAAAAAAAGAAAACCTGAAATATTACATGGTCATAAGTATTCAGACCCTTTGCTCAGTATTGAGTAGAAGCACCTTTTGAGCTAGTACAGCCATGAGTCTTCTTGGGAATGATGTAACAAGTTTTTCACCCCTGGATTTGAGGATTCTTTGCCATTCTTCCTTGCAGATCCTCTCCAGTTCCGTAAGGTTGGATGGTGAACGTTGGTGGACAGCCGTTTTCAGGTCTCTCCAGAGATGCTTAATTGAGTTTAGGTTAGGACTCTGGCTGGGCAAGTCAAGAATGGTCACAGAGTTGTTCTGAAGCCACTCCTTTGTTATTTTAGCTGTGTGCTTTTGGTCATTGTCTTGTTGGAAGGTGAACCTTCTGCTAAGTCTGAGGTCCAGAGCACTCAGGAAGAGGTTTTCATCCAGGATGTCTGTACTTGCCCGCATTCATGTTTCCTTCAATGACAACCAGTCATCCTGTCCCTGCAGCTGAAAAACACCCCCATAGCATGATGCTGCCACCACTGTTATGTTTGCTAATGACAGGTGTTATGAAGGCAATCCAGAAACACAGTGTGCTTAGCGATCAGAGCGCACACAGTGATCTGACAAATACCCAAAAATACAAGAACGAGCTCTGAGACGTGGAAACTCTGTAGACTGCACACCTGATCCTATCCTAAACACAACTAAAAGAAACTAGCTAGCCTGAAGATAGAAAAATAGGCCTGACTTGCCCCAGAGAAATTCCCCAAAGGAAAAGGCAGCCCCCCACATATAATGACTGTGAGTAAGATGAAAAGACAAAACGTAGGGATGAAATAGATTCAGCAAAGTGGGGCCCGATATTCTAGGACAGAGCGAGGACAGTAAAGCGAACTTTGCAGTCTACAAAAAACCCTAAAGCAAAACCACGCAAAGGGGGCAAAAAAAACCCACCGTGCCGAACTAACGGCACGGCGGTACACCCTTTGCGTCTCAGAGCTTCCAGCAAAACAAAAGACAAGCTGGACAGAAAAAAAGCAACAAAAAAGCAAAAGGCACTTAGCTATACAGAGCAGCAGGTCACAGGAACAATCAGGAGAAGCTCAGATCCAACACTGAAACATTGACAAGGAGCAAGGATAGCAGCATCAGGCGGAGTTAAGTAATGAAGCAGTTAACGAGCTCACCAGAACACCTGAGGGAGGAAGCTCAGAAGCTGCAGTACCACTTGTGACCACAGGAGTGAATTCAGCCACAGAATTCACAACAGTACCCCCCCCTTGAGGAGGGGTCACCGAACCCTCACCAGAGCCCCCAGGCCGACCAGGATGAGCCGCATGAAAGGCACGAACAAGATCGGAAGCATGAACATCAGAGGCAAAAACCCAGGAATTATCTTCCTGAGCATAACCCTTCCATTTAACCAGATACTGGAGTTTCCGTCTAGAAACACGAGAATCCAAAATCTTCTCCACAATATACTCCAATTCCCCCTCCACCAAAACCGGGGCAGGAGGCTCAACAGATGGAACCATAGGTGCCACGTATCTCCGCAACAACGACCTATGGAATACATTATGTATGGAAAAGGAGTCTGGGAGGGTCAAACGAAAAGACACAGGATTGAGAACCTCAGAAATCCTATACGGACCAATAAAACGAGGTTTAAATTTAGGAGAGGAAACCTTCATAGGAATATGACGAGAAGATAACCAAACCAGATCCCCAACACGAAGTCGGGGACCCACACGGCGTCTGCGATTAGCGAAACGTTGAGCCTTCTCCTGGGACAAGGTCAAATTGTCCACTACCTGAGTCCAGATCTGCTGCAACCTATCCACCACAGAATCCACACCAGGACAGTCCGAAGACTCAACCTGTCCTGAAGAGAAACGAGGATGGAACCCAGAATTGCAAAAAAATGGAGAAACCAAGGTAGCCGAGCTGGCCCGATTATTAAGGGCGAACTCAGCCAACGGCAAAAAGGACACCCAATCATCCTGGTCTGCAGAAACAAAACATCTCAGATATGTTTCCAAGGTCTGATTGGTTCGTTCGGTCTGGCCATTAGTCTGAGGATGGAAAGCCGAGGAAAAGGATAGGTCAATGCCCATCCTACCACAAAAGGCTCGCCAAAACCTTGAAACAAACTGGGAACCTCTGTCAGAAACAATATTCTCAGGAATGCCATGCAACCGAACCACATGCTGAAAGAACAAAGGTACCAAATCAGAGGAGGAAGGCAATTTAGCCAAGGGCACCAGATGGACCATTTTAGAAAAGCGATCACAGACCACCCAAATGACTGACATCTTTTGAGAAACGGGAAGGTCAGAAATGAAATCCATCGAAATATGTGTCCAAGGCCTCTTTGGGACCGGCAAGGGCAAAAGCAACCCACTGGCACGAGAACAGCAGGGCTTAGCCCTAGCACAAATCCCACAGGACTGCACAAAAGTACGTACATCCCGTGACAGAGATGGCCACCAGAAGGATCTAGCCACTAACTCTCTGGTACCAAAGATTCCAGGATGACCAGCCAACACCGAACAATGAAGTTCAGAGATAAGTTTATTAGTCCACCTATCAGGGACGAACAGTTTCTCTGCTGGACAACGATCAGGTTTATTCGCCTGAAATTTTTGCAGCACCCGCCGCAAATCAGGGGAGATGGCAGACACAATGACTCCTTCCTTGAGGATACCCGCTGGCTCAGATAAACCCGGAGAGTCGGGCACAAAACTCCTAGACAGAGCATCCGCCTTCACATTTTTAGAGCCCGGAAGGTACGAAATCACAAAGTCGAAGCGGGCAAAAAATAACGACCAACGGGCCTGTCTAGGATTCAAACGCTTGGCAGACTCGAGATAAGTCAAGTTCTTATGATCAGTCAATACCACCACGCGATGCTTAGCTCCTTCAAGCCAATGACGCCACTCCTCGAATGCCCACTTCATGGCCAGCAACTCTCGATTGCCCACATCATAATTACGCTCAGCGGGCGAAAACTTCCTGGAAAAGAAAGCACATGGTTTCATCACTGAGCAATCAGAACCTCTCTGTGACAAAACCGCCCCTGCTGTTGTGAATTCTGTGGCTGAGTTCACTTCTGTGGTCACAAGTGGTATTGCAGTCTCTGGGCTTCCTCCCTCAGGTGTTTTGGTGAGCTCGTTGGCTGCCTTGCTATTTAGCTCCACCTGAGTCTGTCTTCCTTGCTCCTTGTCAATGTTCCAGTGTTGGATCTGAGCTACTGCATCTTTCCTTGGGCCTGCTGCTCTGCTAGATAAGTGCTTCTAGTTTGTTTTCTGTTTTTTCTGTCCAGCTTGCTATTAACTTTTGCTGGAAGCTCTGAGAAGCAAAGGGGTGCACCGCCGTGCTGTTAGTTCGGCACGGTGGGTCTTTTTGCCCCTTTGCGTGGTTTTCGTTTTAGGGTTTTTTGTAGACTGCATAGTTCTCTTTGCTATCCTCGCTCTGTCTAGAATATCGGGCCTCACTTTGCTGAATCTATTTCATTCCTACGTTTGTCTTTTCATCTTGCTAACAGTCATTATATGTGGGGGGCTGCCTATTCCTTTGGGGTATTTCTCTGAAGTAAGTCAGGCTTGTATTTCTATCTTCAGGCTAGTCAGCTCCTCAGGCAGTGCCGAGTTGCATAGGTAGTGATAGGCGCAATCCACTGCTGCTTATAGTTGTGTGAGGATAGATCAGGTACTGCAGTCTACAGAGATTCCACGTCTCAGAGCTCGTCCTATTGTTTTTGGTTATTGCCAGATCTCTGTATGTGCGCTGATTACTGCACGCTGTGTTGCCTGATTGCCAGCCATAACAGTACAAGGAGCCACACCAATGATTCTCAATAGAGGGAAAAAAGAAATCCTGACATCATTTTTTTTTCTTAGCTCTGTCTTCAGTCTTTTTTTTCCCCTAGACATTAGAGTGCTTCAGGACACAGCTGTGGACATGGATATTCAGGCTCTGTGCTCCTCAATGGATAATCTCGTTGTAAATGTACAAAAGATTCAAGATACTATTGATCAGAAATCGATGCTAGAACCAAGAATTCCGATTCCTGATTTGTTTTTTGGTGACAGAACTAAGTTCCTGAGCTTCAGAAATAATTGTAAGCTATTTTTGGCCTTGAAACCTCATTCTTCTGGTAATCCTATTCAACAGGTTTTGATTATTATTTCTTTTTTGCGCGGCGACCCACAGGACTGGGCGTTTTCTCTTGCACCAGGAGATTCTGCATTGAGTAATGTTGATGCATTTTTCCAGGCGCTGGGATTGCTTTACGATGAGCCTAATTCAGTGGATCAGGCTGAGAAAAATCTGCTGGCTTTATGCCAGGGTCAGGATGATGTAGAAGTATATTGTCAGAAATTTAGGAAGTGGTCAGTACTCACTCTGTGGAATGAATCTGCACTAGCGGCTTTGTTCAGAAAGGGTCTCTCTGAAGCTCTTAAGGATGTAATGGTGGGATTTCCTATGCCTGCTGGTTTGAATGAGTCTATGTCCTTGGCCATTCAGATCGGTCGTCGCTTGCGCGAGCGTAAATCTGTGCACCATCTGGCGGTATTGTCTGAGAGTAAACCTGAGCCTATGCAGTGCGACAGGACTATGACTAAAGTAGAACGGCAAGAACACAGACGTCGGAACAGACTGTGTTTCTATTGTGGTGATTCTACTCATGCTATTTCTAATTGTCCTAAACGCACTAGGCGGTTCGATAGCTCTGCCGTTATTGGTACTGTACAGTCCAAATTCCTTTTGTCCATTACCTTAATGTGCTCTTTGTCATCGTATTCTGTCATGGCGTTTGTGGATTCAGGCGCTGCCCTGAATCTGATGGATTTGGATTATGCTAAACGTTGTGGATTTTTCTTGGAGCCTTTGCGGTGTCCTATTCCGTTGAGAGGAATTGATGCTACACCTTTGGCCAAGAATAAGCCTCAGTACTGGGCCCAGCTGACCATGTGCATGGCTCCTGCACATCAGGAAGTTATTCGCTTTCTGGTACTGCATAATTTGCATGATGTGGTCGTGTTGGGGTTGCCATGGCTACAAACCCATAATCCAGTATTGGATTGGAACTCTATGTCGGTAACCAGCTGGGGTTGTCAGGGAGTACATGGTGATGTTCCATTTTTGTCTATTTCGTCATCCATTCCTTCTGACATCCCAGAGTTCTTGTCGGACTTTCAGGATGTATTTGAAGAGTCCAAGTCTGATGCCCTACCTCCGCATAGGAATTGTGATTGTGCTATCGATTTGATTCCTGGTAGTAAATTCCCTAAGGGTCGTTTATTTAATTTGTCCGTACCTGAACACACCGCTATGCGCAGTTATGTGAAGGAGTCCCTGGAGAAGGGACATATTCGCCCATCGTCGTCACCATTGGGAGCAGGGTTCTTTTTTGTAGCCAAGAAGGATGGTTCGCTAAGACCGTGTATTGATTACCGCCTTCTTAATAAGATCACTGTTAAGTTTCAGTATCCCTTGCCATTGATTTCTGACTTGTTTGCTCGGATTAAGGGGGCTAGTTGGTTTACTAAGATTGATCTTCGTGGTGCGTATAATCTGGTGAGAATCAGGCAGGGAGATGAATGGAAAACGGCATTTAATACGCCCGAGGGTCATTTTGAGTATCTGGTGATGCCGTTCGGACTTGCCAATGCTCCATCTGTTTTTCAGTCTTTTATGCATGACATTTTCCGTGAGTATCTGGATAAATTCTTGATTGTTTACTTGGATGACATTTTGATCTTCTCAGATGATTGGGAGTCTCATGTGAAGCAAGTCAGAATGGTTTTCCAGGTACTGCGTGCTAATTCCTTGTTCGTGAAGGGATCAAAGTGTCTCTTCGGTGTGCAGAAAGTTTCATTTTTGGGGTTCATCTTTTCCCCTTCTACTATCGAGATGGATCCGGTTAAGGTTCAGGCCATCCAGGATTGGACTCAGCCGACATCTCTAAAAAGTCTGCAGAAATTCCTGGGCTTTGCTAATTTTTATCGTCGCTTCATCTGTAATTTTTCTAGCATTGCCAGACCATTGACCGATTTGACCAAGAAGGGTGCTGATTTGGTTAATTGGTCTTCTGCTGCCGTGGAAGCTTTTCAGGAGTTGAAGCGTCGTTTTTGCTGTGCCCCTGTGTTGTGTCAACCTGATGTTTCTCTTCCGTTCCAGGTCGAGGTTGATGCTTCTGAGATTGGTGCAGGGGCGGTTTTGTCACAGAGAGGTTCTGGTTGCTCAGTGTTCAAACCATGTGCTTTCTTTTCCAGGAAATTTTCTGCTGCTGAGCGTAATTATGATGTGGGCAACCGAGAGTTGCTGGCCATGAAGTGGGCATTCGAGGAGTGGCGTCATTGGCTTGAGGGTGCTAAGCATCGCGTGGTGGTTTTGACTGATCATAAGAACCTTACTTATCTTGAGTCTGCCAAGCGCTTGAATCCTAGACAGGCCCGTTGGTCGTTATTTTTTGCTCGTTTTGATTTTGTGATTTCATACCTTCCGGGCTCTAAAAATGTGAAGGCGGATGCTCTGTCTAGGAGTTTTGTGCCCGACTCTCCGGGGTTGTCTGAGCCGGCGAGTATCCTCAAGGAAGGAGTCATTGTGTCTGCCATCTCCCCTGATTTGCGGAGAGTGTTGCAGAAATTTCAGGCTAATAAACCTGATCGTTGTCCGGCCGAGAAACTGTTCGTCCCTGATAGGTGGACTAGTAAAGTTATCTCTGAACTTCATTGTTCGGTGCTGGCCGGTCATCCAGGAATCTTTGGTACCAGGGAGTTGGTTGCTAGATCCTTCTGGTGGCCATCTCTGTCACGGGATGTGCGTGCTTTTGTGCAGTCCTGTGGAATTTGTGCTAGGGCTAAGCCCTGCTGTTCACGTGCCAGTGGGTTGCTTTTGCCCTTGCCGGTCCCGAAGAGGCCTTGGACACATATTTCGATGGATTTCATTTCTGACCTTCCCGTTTCTCAAAAAATGTCGGTCATTTGGGTGGTCTGTGATCGCTTTTCTAAAATGGTCCATCTGGTGCCCTTGGTTAAATTGCCTTCCTCCTCTGATTTGGTGCCTTTGTTCTTCCAGCATGTGGTTCGTTTACATGGCATTCCTGAGAATATTGTTTCTGACAGAGGTTCCCAGTTTGTCTCGAGGTTCTGGCGAGCCTTTTGTGGTAGGATGGGCATTGACCTATCTTTCTCCTCGGCCTTCCATCCTCAGACTAATGGCCAGACCGAACGAACCAATCAGACCTTGGAAACATATCTGAGATGTTTTGTTTCCGCTGACCAGGATGATTGGGTGTCATTTTTGCCGTTGGCTGAGTTCGCCCTTAATAATCGGGCCAGCTCGGCTACCTTGGTCTCTCCATTTTTCTGCAATTCTGGGTTCCATCCTCGTTTCTCTTCAGGACAGGTTGAGTCTTCGGACTGTCCTGGTGTGGATTCTGTGGTGGACAGGTTGCAGCAGATCTGGACTCAGGTAGTGGACAATTTGACCTTGTCCCAGGAGAAGGCTCAGCTTTTTGCTAATCGTAGACGCCGTGTGGGACCCCGACTTCGTGTTGGGGATCTGGTTTGGTTATCTTCTCGTCATATTCCTATGAAGGTTTCCTCTCCTAAATTTAAACCTCGTTTTATTGGTCCGTATAGGATTTCTGAGATTCTCAATCCGGTGTCTTTTCGTCTGACCCTCCCAGACTCCTTTTCCATACATAATGTATTCCATAGGTCGTTGTTGAGGAGATACGTGGCACCTATGGTTCCATCTGTGGAGCCTCCTGCCCCTGTTTTGGTGGAGGGGGAATTGGAGTATATTGTGGAGAAGATTTTGGATTCTCGTGTCTCTAGACGGAAACTCCAGTATCTGGTCAAATGGAAGGGTTATGCTCAGGAAGATAATTCCTGGGTTTTTCCCTCTGATGTCCATGCCCCAGATCTTGTTCGTGCCTTTCATGTGGCTCATCCTGGTCGGCCTGGGGGTTCTGGTGAGGGTTCGGTGACCCCTCCTCAAGGGGGGGGTACTGTTGTGAATTCTGTGGCTGAGTTCACTTCTGTGGTCACAAGTGGTATTGCAGTCTCTGGGCTTCCTCCCTCAGGTGTTTTGGTGAGCTCGTTGGCTGCCTTGCTATTTAGCTCCACCTGAGTCTGTCTTCCTTGCTCCTTGTCAATGTTCCAGTGTTGGATCTGAGCTACTGCATCTTTCCTTGGGCCTGCTGCTCTGCTAGATAAGTGCTTCTAGTTTGTTTTCTGTTTTTTCTGTCCAGCTTGCTATTAACTTTTGCTGGAAGCTCTGAGAAGCAAAGGGGTGCACCGCCGTGCTGTTAGTTCGGCACGGTGGGTCTTTTTGCCCCTTTGCGTGGTTTTCGTTTTAGGGTTTTTTGTAGACTGCATAGTTCTCTTTGCTATCCTCGCTCTGTCTAGAATATCGGGCCTCACTTTGCTGAATCTATTTCATTCCTACGTTTGTCTTTTCATCTTGCTAACAGTCATTATATGTGGGGGGCTGCCTATTCCTTTGGGGTATTTCTCTGAGGTAAGTCAGGCTTGTATTTCTATCTTCAGGCTAGTCAGCTCCTCAGGCAGTGCCGAGTTGCATAGGTAGTGATAGGCGCAATCCACTGCTGCTTATAGTTGTGTGAGGATAGATCAGGTACTGCAGTCTACAGAGATTCCACGTCTCAGAGCTCGTCCTATTGTTTTTGGTTATTGCCAGATCTCTGTATGTGCGCTGATTACTGCACGCTGTGTTGCCTGATTGCCAGCCATAACACCCTGCTCCAATCTCAGAAGCATCAACCTCGACCTGGAACGGAAGAGAAACATCTGGCTGACACAACACAGGGGCAGAACAAAAACGACGCTTCAACTCCTGAAAAGCTTCCACAGCAGCAGAAGACCAATTAACCAAATCAGCACCCTTCTTGGTCAAATCGGTCAATGGTTTGGCAATGCTAGAAAAATTACAGATGAAGCGACGATAAAAATTAGCAAAGCCCATTAACTTTTGCAGACTTTTCAGAGATGTCGGCTGAATCCAATCCTGGATGGCTTGGACCTTAACTGGATCCATCTCGATAGTAGAAGGGGTAAAGATGAACCCTAAAAATGAAACTTTCTGCACACCGAAGAGACACTTTGATCCCTTCACAAACAAAGAGTTAGCACGCAGGACCTGAAAAACCATTCTGACCTGCTTCACATGAGACTCCCAATCATCTGAGAAGATCAAAATGTCATCCAAGTAAACAATCAGGAATTTATCCAGATACTCACGGAAGATGTCATGCATAAAAGACTGAAACACAGATGGAGCATTGGCAAGTCCGAACGGCATCACTAGATACTCAAAATGACCCTCGGGCGTATTGAATGCAGTTTTCCATTCATCTCCTTGCCTGATTCTCACCAGATTATACGCACCACGAAGATCTATCTTAGTGAACCAACTAGCCCCCTTAATCCGAGCAAACAAGTCAGATAACAATGGCAAGGGATACTGAAATTTAACAGTGATCTTATTAAGAAGGCGGTAATCAATACACGGTCTCAGCGAACCATCCTTCTTGGCTACAAAGAAGAACCCTGCTCCCAGTGGTGATGACGATGGGCGAATATGTCCCTTCTCCAGGGATTCCTTCACATAACTGCGCATAGCGGCGTGTTCGGGCACGGATAAATTAAATAATCGATCTTTAGGGAATTTACTACCAGGAATCAAATTGATAGCACAATCACAATCCCTATGCGGAGGTAGAGCATCGGACTTGGGCTCTTCAAATACATCCTGATAATCAGATAAGAACTCTGGGACCTCAGAAGGGGTGGATGACGAAATCGACAAAAATGGAACATCACCATGTACCCCCTGACAACCCCAGCTGGATACCGACATGGAATTCCAATCCAATACTGGATTATGGGTTTGTAGCCATGGCAACCCCAACACGACCACATCATGCAGATTATGCAACACCAGAAAGCGAATAACTTCCTGATGTGCAGGAGCCATGCACATGGTCAGCTGGGCCCAGTATTGAGGTTTATTCTTGGCCAAAGGTGTAGCATCAATTCCTCTCAATGGAATAGGACACCGCAAAGGCTCCAAGAAAAACCCACAACGTTTAGCATAATCCAAATCCATCAGATTCAGGGCAGCGCCCGAATCCACAAACGCCATGACAGAAAACGACGACAAAGAGCATATCAAGGTAATGGACAGAAGGAATTTGGACTGTACAGTACCAATGACGGCAGACCTAGCGGACCGCTTAGTGCGCTTAGGACAATCAGAAATAGCATGAGTGGAATCACCACAGTAGAAACACAGACCATTCAGACGTCTGTATTCCTGCCGTTCAACTCTAGTCATAGTCCTATCGCACTGCATAGGCTCAGGTTTAACCTCAGGCAGTACCGCCAAATGGTGCACAGATTTACGCTCGCGCAAGCGTCGACCGATCTGAATGGCCAAAGACAAAGACTCATTCAAACCAGCAGGCATAGGAAATCCCACCATGACATCCTTAAGAGCCTCAGAGAGACCCTTTCTGAACAAAGCTGCCAGCGCAGATTCATTCCACTGAGTGAGTACTGACCATTTCCTAAATTTCTGACAATATACTTCTATATCATCCTGACCCTGGCACAAAGCCAGCAAATTTTTCTCAGCCTGATCCACTGAATTAGGCTCATCGTACAGCAATCCGAGCGCCAGGAAAAACGCATCGACACTACTCAATGCAGAAGAGAAAATGCCCAGTCTTGAGGGTCGCCGCGCAAAAAAGAAATAATAATCAAAACCTGTTGAATAGGATTACCAGAAGAATGAGGTTTCAAGGCCAGAAATAGCTTACAATTATTTTTGAAACTTAGAAACTTAGTTCTATCTCCAAAAAACAAATCAGGAATAGTAATTCTTGGTTCTAACATAGATTTCTGATCAATAGTATCTTGAATTTTTTGTACATTTATAACGAGATTATCCATTGAAGAGCACAGACCCTGAATATCCATGTCCACACCTGTGTCCAGAATCACCCAAATGTCTAGGGGGAAAAAAAAAGTGAACACAGAGCAGAAAAAAAAAAAAAAAAAAAAATGATGTCAGAACTTTTTCTTTCCCTCTATTGAGAATCATTAGTTTGGCTCCTTGTACTGTTATGTTTGCTAATGACAGGTGTTATGAAGGCAATCCAGAAACACAGTGTGCTTAGCGATCAGAGCGCACACAGTGATCTGACAAATACCCAAAAATACAAGAACGAGCTCTGAGACGTGGAAACTCTGTAGACTGCACACCTGATCCTATCCTAAACACAACTAAAAGCGGCTGTGGATTGCGCCTAACAACTACCTAGGCAACTCGGCACAGCCTAAGAAACTAGCTAGCCTGAAGATAGAAAAATAGGCCTGACTTGCCCCAGAGAAATTCCCCAAAGGAAAAGGCAGCCCCCCACATATAATGACTGTGAGTAAGATGAAAAGACAAAACGTAGGGATGAAATAGATTCAGCAAAGTGGGGCCCGATATTCTAGGACAGAGCGAGGACAGTAAAGCGAACTTTGCAGTCTACAAAAAACCCTAAAGCAAAACCACGCAAAGGGGGCAAAAAAAACCCACCGTGCCGAACTAACGGCACGGCGGTACACCCTTTGCGTCTCAGAGCTTCCAGCAAAACAAAAGACAAGCTGGACAGAAAAAAAGCAACAAAAAAAGCAAAAGGCACTTAGCTATACAGAGCAGCAGGTCACAGGAACAATCAGGAGAAGCTCAGATCCAACACTGAAACATTGACAAGGAGCAAGGATAGCAGCATCAGGCGGAGTTAAGTAATGAAGCAGTTAACGAGCTCACCAGAACACCTGAGGGAGGAAGCTCAGAAGCTGCAGTACCACTTGTGACCACAGGAGTGAATTCAGCCACAGAATTCACAACACACCACCATGGTTCATTGTTGGGAATGTATTGGGTAGATGATGAGCAGTGCCTGGTTTTCCCCACATGCCACTTAGAATTATCTCCAAAAAGGTCTATCTACGTCTCATTAGACCGGAGAATCTTATTTATCGTAGTCTGGAAGTCCTTCATGTGTTTTTTTAGAAAACTTTAAGCAGGCTTTTACATGTCTTGCACTGAGGAGAGGCTTCCATTGGGCCATTCTGCCATAAAGGCACAACTGGTGAAGAGTTGCAGTGATAGTTGACTTTGTGGAACTATCTCCCATCTCCCTACTGCATCTCTGGAGCTCAGCCAATGATCTTGGGGTTAATAATAATAATCTTTATTTTTATATAGCGCTAACATATTCCGCAGCGCTTTACAGTTTTGCACACATTATCACATTATCATTGCTGTCCCTATTGGGGCTCAGAATCTAGATTTCCTATCAGTATGTCTTTGGATAGTGGGAGGAAACCGGAGTACCTGGAGGAAACCCACGCAAACACTGGGAGAACATACAAACTCCTTGCAGATGTTGTCCTTGGTGGGATTTGAACCCGGGACCTCAGCGCTGAAAAGCTGCAGTGCTATCCACTGAGCCACCGTGCTACCCCTCGCTATTGTTTACCTTTCTCACCAAGGCTCTTCTCCCATGATTGCTCAGTTTGGTTGGATGGCCAGGTCTAGGAAGGCTTCTGGTGGTCCCAAACTTCTTCCATTTTTGGATTATGGAGGCCACTGTGCTCTTAGGAACCTTGAGCACTCCAGAAATTCTTTTGTAACTGTGGCCAGATCTGTGCCTTGCCACAATTCTGTCCCTGAGCTCATTGGCCAGTTCCTTTGACCTCATGATTCTCATTTGGTCTGACACGCACTGTGAGCTGTGAGGTCTTATATAGACAGGTGTGCGTCTTTCCAAATCAAGTCCTATCAGTTTAATTAAGCACAGCTGGACTCCAATGAAGGAGTAGAACCATCTCAAGGAGGATCACAAGGAAATGGACAGCATGTGACTTAAATACGAGTGTCTGAGCAAAGGATCTGAATACTTATGACCATGTGATATTTAAGTTTTTCTCTTTTAATAAATTTGCAAAAAATTCTACATTTCTGTTTTTTTCCATCAAGATGGGGTGCAGAGTGTACATTAATGAGAAAATATGAACTTTTTTGAATTTACCAAACGGCTGCAATGAAACAAAGAGTGAAAAATTTAAAGGGGTCTGAATACTTTCTGTACCCACTGTATATATATATAGTTTTGTATTTTTTTTCCATATATAACATACTCTAAATTATAGTTTGCATAGCTTACATTAGATGATGGGTTAATCAACAGGAGCTGTAGATATAGGCTGCAGAAATCACAAGAGTTTGCAGGGATGATTGCAGCTGAAGGAGCTGGATTATAGCAAACTCCAAAACAAAGGGCAACTGAACACATAACGTACTGAATATTCTATGTCTAAAGGGCTTTGGGGGATAATGTAGGAGAGATACGCTGGACATCTTGTGAAACCTGATGTGCAACACAGCAGAGGGCAGCAACAATAGCGAATGGAAGTTGAACCTGGCTCTGGAATAGAGAATGATTTGTAACATTCTGCTTCATGATTAGAACTACTCTTATGTAAATTAGACATCTGACCCAAAGTGCAGACTAAGATCTTATCTAAAAATGTGTAAGTTTTGCATGTATCTTTGTCAATTTATATCAGAATAGAAGAGCAATTGACCGACTTGAGCAACTTCCAAAGAGGCAAAGTCAATGGTATTAGACTAGCTGGGACCAGTATTGTACAAATTGCCACCCTTTTGGGGTTTTCTCATAGAGCATTGTCAAGACATTACCAAGGATGATGCGATTGTGGGAAAAAAAATATCCCGTGTATGTAAAGAACCGAGGTCAGAGGACGATGTCAAGAAATGTTCTGATAGGCAGGTGGCGAACCATCAAGCAAATTACATCCAAATAAATTGCAGGTGACAAACTAATGTATCTGAATGCACAAGTCATTATTTCTTAGCACAGTTGAGCTACAGCAGCAGACAGTCTGTTTGAGTACAATTACTGGGAAACAGAGGGGTCATACTCCAGTCGGCCAACGAGTGCAAACAATGGATCACTGAACACTGCCTGGTCAAATGAATCCAGATTTCTGTTGCTCTATGTTGATGGGAGGATGAGAATTTGGCACAAACAGTATGATTTAATGATTTAATCTTCCTGTCCGGTGTCAGCAGTTCAGGCTGAGGAGCAGCTGTTTATTCTACAGCAGAAGGATACTCTCAGCAGGACAGTGCCACAAGGATCGTATAGCCATGGGTTGTTCCGGGAACATGGCATTGAGTTTTACATGTTTTCCTGGTGTTAATAGTCTCTAGATATTAAAGGGGGTTGGTTGCTTTATAATTATTTTAACTGATAGCGGTATGTTGCATAAAAGGGGAATCCTAATGTCCCTCAAAACTTGCAGCTGCAGCAATCTGTAACAAGAGCCTCGAAACAACACAGATTTACCAATAAGACAGGGGCTATTGGGTAACATTAGCTATCAAAAGAAAAAGTCAAATCACATAATAAAAAGTTATCTTGTGTACCAACTCTAAAGGGGTAATAATATTAATAATCTATTTTTCTCAAGCATCTTTTAGAATACATTGATGATGGCTGCGGAACATGCAAGATGTAATACAGTGACGTAGGGGCGGCTCGGTGCAAAATAAATACAGCTGTAAATAGTATGTCTATTACTGGCGAGCTGCATGTGCTGCAAGACAAATATGGGCACATCCATTATGACCATCTACATTGTCTTCCTGTCATTGTGATTTATTTTACTGACTCCATTTAGTAAATAAATATTAGCATGAACAGCGTATAAAAAGCGGGAACTGATGTTATAGCTCCAAAGAGACCGAAATGGAGACGCACGTTCCGGATAAAGACATATTACGTACAAGAGGTTAGGTAACTAAAGAACAAATGCCACATATTTAATCCTCATATTCTACTAATAGCGGCAAAGTAGCAACTGATGTTATCTATCTATCTATGTATCTATCTATCTATGTATCTATCTATCCATCTATCTGTCTATCTATCTATCCCATATTTATTAATCTAGCCATCCATCCATCGTAGCTATCTATCTTATCGATCTATATATCATCTATCTTCGTAGCTATCATATATTTATGATTAAGCTGTCAAGAATGTCATTAAATAGGATTAAAATCATGAACTTTGTATACATTTCTCTATGTATGTATATATACAGTATAAATAGATATAAATCTATATAGATCTGTATACATATATATATATGGTATATATAAATGTATATAAACAGATATACTGTATCTATATATATCTATATGGATATAGAATTGATAGATAGAGAGACATACAGATAGATAATACACTATATGCAAAGAGTGAAATGTGTGCACAGCATGTTAGTTGAATCTTTTTAATGATATTCTTAGCAGCTTTATCATCAATCGTTCATTTTTTTCTGTTTTTCTTTTTCTTTCTTTTTTTTTGATTTTGCACTTCTTCTTAGAGAACAAGATTAATGCTTCTTTTACTATTCACTCAGGACGATCGAGATAATGACGGCAAAAATTAATAACAGTAACTTTTCCCATCTGTAGTTTTGCTTGCGATTACTTGGAAACTTTCAATGTTTAAGCATAAAACATAAAAAAAAACCTCTGGTATAATTTGCCTGAGTTACTACGCTGTTTAGGTTTTTTTTAATTATTTTTCATTTTTATGTATTATTAGAAAACAAAATATCTCTATCATACATTTATGTCTCTAAATGTAATAATATATTTAAACCTACCATAAGTCATTTCGATACACCTTTCTGTTTATTTTCTATCCTGCTTTTTCCTACTCTTTGCTCTCCGTCTTGCAGGTGCTGATCAGATATACTGTAGCTTTGGCACCTTAACGTTTTAAATGGGTTATTATTGTTAGGAGACGTATATTATTACAGTAGGGGAAGACCTGTATAATCCCGCCGCACATGTAATTACACCTGCTCCAGTGTCATCATCGAGTGCTTGTAGAATAAAAATATCAGGAAACTAATAAAAGAACAGCAAAATGGAGAGGAGATTAAAAAAAAATATTTAAAAATACGCGTTCCATGTACAGCAGAGACAAGCCAATTTGGCAACGAACCCCATGTGTGATGTTCCCCTAAAGCTGCCTGAATTGTGACTCTTTCCATTTTCCATTTCTTCGTCTGCCAATGATCGGTCCTGACAAATGATCAGTCCAAAGTCTCAGTTTTCCTATAACACTGGCAAAAGAGGCGAAGGATTATCCAAAATATATACATATCTCCGGCCAACAACGAACACGGGTCCTAATCCGTTTGACGCTCTAATTGAATGAGGCTTATTGAAGGTCAAGGCATCTAATAGACTGCATTGTCAATACATAGGAAAAAAAAAAAGAGATGAATGGCACGAAAGACTCTAAGTCCTTAAGTGCTACGGTGTCCAGACTAGATCTGACTATCGACGACTCTTGTAATAATTTGCTGTCTGTACCTGAATATGTGAAGTAATGGTAACATACACTTGTAAATCGCATAATAATTAATGTAATCGTTCACACTACGCAGTTTACAACACAGAAGTCCACTATACTTAGACAAAGTACATGTGGACCGGAGAATGCCCCCACTATGGTTACAGCCAGGCCCAATTTATGACCTATTTCCCATGAATTACTCCCATTGTGGGGATTCCAGCACTTAGCCTCAGTCTATGATTTGCAGAAATGTTTCTAATTAGGCAGATTCTGTATCCAATATACGAATATATGCCCTCACAGTGTAAAGTAGAGGAATGGCAGTAAGTCCATGGCTACAATGGAATAAATGATATCTTTTTTAAACCCGCCATTGTCTCAGTGCCAGCACCTTTCTCGGTGTCTGCACACCTCTGTTAAGTAACTACAGTAAATCATTTACTGGAGGGGTTTTGCTAGGAGGGATCTCTATCATTTGCAAACATAACACATTTCAGGTTTGTTTGTTTTTTTTGGGTAGAAAGGCAAATAATGAAATCTGAACTTTGCGTTGTGTGAACTGCACTTTAAATGACCCAAATTAGACGTATAGCCCATCATCGACGCAAAGATTCTGCTTTGTCTTTCCAACTTGCCCAGATTCCTTCCCCTTTAGAAAAAAAGGAAAACTATCAAATAATTCCACATATTGTATTTCTACATGAAAGCCGAGCACAGAGCATCACTGTAATTGTACAGTACATGCAGAACATCATGTAGAAGGGAAGAAGGAGACATCATTACCTTTCTGGCCCCACCAAAGCCATATTCCTTAGCAAGTTGTTTAGCTTCTTGCTCTCCTCCTTCATGTAAGTCCACCAAAAAATGCCCAG